>NC_091188.1:34397778-34697778 GCF_040958095.1 Procambarus clarkii | reverse complement strand
CTGAAAGCAGCGATGGATCACATTTTGCCCAAACCCTCCCTGCAGTTTTCATAATATCCCAAACACCCCAAATTTGACGCTTGAGGTAAATTTTGGACCCAAATTCTGGCTCTTTCCAAGAATTTGCCGTTTGAAATTATGACTTTTTATATCGGAAAAATGCAAATTTCTGAGAGCAACGAAGGGTCACATTTTGCGCAAACAGGCTCTGCAGTTTTTAAAATAATCCAAATATCCCAAACTCGACGCTTGAGCCATATTTTGGAGCCAAATTCTGGTTCTCTGCACATATTTGCATTTTGAAATTACGACTTTTTATACCGAAAATATGCCAATTCCTGAGAGCGGCGATGGGTCACACTTTGCCCAAACCCCTTGCAGTTTTCAAAACATCTAACACATCCCCAATTCGCCCCTTGAGACATATTTTGGAGCCAAATTATGTTTCTGCAAGTATTCGCAGTTCTAAATTACGACTTATTATAACGAAAATATGCAAATTCCTTGAGAGCGGCGATGGGTCACATTTTGCCCAAACCCCCCTGCAGTTTTCAAAATATCCCAGACATCTAAAATTCGATCCTTGAGCCATATTTTGAAGCCAAATTCTGGCTCTCTGCAAGTTTTCGCAGTTTGAAATTACGACTTTTTATTCCGAAAATATGCCAAATACTGAGAGCGACGATGGGTCACAATTTTCCTAAATCCCCCTTCCAGTTTCCAAAATAACCCAAACATCCCAAATTCGACCCTTGAGCCATATTTTGGAGCCAAATTCTGGCTCTCTGCAAGTATTCGCAGTTCGAAATTACGACTTTTTATTCCAAAAATATGCCAAATACTGCGAGCGATGATGTTTCACATTTTGCCCAAACCCCTCTTGAAGTTTTCAAAATATCCCAAACATCCCAAATTTTACCCTTGAGCTATATTTTGGGGCCAAATTTTGGATCTCTGCACGTATTCGCTGTTTGAAATTACGACTTTTTATACCGAAAATATTCCAATTACTGGGATCGGCGATGGGTCACATTTTGACCCAAACGCCCACTGCAGTTTTCAAAATCTCACAAACACCCCAAATTTGACCCTTGAGCCATATTTTGAAGTCAAATTCTGGCTCTCTGCACGTATTCGCAGATTGAAATTACGACTTTTTATTCCAAAAATATGCCAAATACTGAAAGCGACGATGGGTCACATTTTTTCCAAACCCCCCTGCAGTTTTCTAAATATCCCAAACATCCCATATTCTTCCCTTGAGCCATATTATGGAGCCAAATTCTGGATCTCTGCACGTATTCGCAGTTTGAAATTAAAACTTTTTATACCGAAAATATGCCATTTCCTGAGAGCTACGATGGGTCACATTTTGCCCAAACCCTCCCTGCAGTTTTCAAAATATTCCAAACATCTCAAATTTGACGGTTGAGCAATATTTTGGAGTCAAATTCTCGCTCTCTGCACGTATTCGCAGTTTGAAATTACGACTTTTTTACCGAAAATATGCCCATTACTGAGAGCTGCGATGGATCACATTTTGCCCAAACCCCCTCTGCAGTTTTCAAAATATTCCAAACATCCCAGATTCGACGCTTCAGCTATATTTAGGAGCCAAATTCTGGCTCTCTGCACGTATTCGCTGTTTGAAATTATGAATTTTATACCGAAAATATGCCAATTACTGAGTGCGGCGATCGGTCAAATTGTGCCCAAACCCCCCTTGCAGTTTTCAAAATATCCCAAACATCCCAAACTCGCCGCTTGAGGCATATTTTGGCGCCAAATTCTGGCTCTCTGCAAGTATTCGCAGTTTGAAATTACGACTTTTTATTCCGAAAATATGCCAAATACTGAGAGCGACGATGGGTCACCGTTTGCCCAAACCCCCCTTGCAGTTTTCAAAATATCCCAAACATCCGAAATTCGAACCTTGAGCCATATTTTGGAGCCAAATTCTGAATCTCTGCACGTATTCGCAGTTTAAAATTACGTCTTTTTATACCGAAAATATGCCAATTACTAAAATCGGCGATGTATCACATTTTGCCCAAACCCCCCATCGCAGTTTTCAAAATATCCCAAACATCAAAAATTCGCCGCTTGAGGCATATTTTGGAGGCAAATTCTGTCTCTCTGCACGTATTCGCAGTTTGAAATTACGAATTTTATACCGAAAACATGTCAATTACTGAGAGCTGCGATGGGTCACATTTTGCCTAAACCTCCCTGCAGTTTTCAAAATATAACAAACATCCCAAATTCGACGCTTGAGCCATATTTTGGAGCCAAATTCTGGCTCTCTGCAAGTATTCGCAGTTCGAAATTACGACTTTTTATACCGAAAATATGCCAAATACTGAGAGCGATGATGGGTCACATTTTGCACAAACCCCCCCGTGAAGTTTTCAAAATATCCCAAACATCCTAAATTCGACCCTTGAACCATATTTTGGAGCCAAATTCTGGATCTCTGCACGTATTCGCTGCTTGAAATTACGACTTTTTATACCGAAATTATTCCAATTACTGAAAGAGGCGATGGATCACATTTTGTCCAAACCCTCGCTGAATTTTTCAAAATATCCCAAACATCCCAAATTCGACGCTTGAGCCATATTTTGGAGCCAAATTCTGGCTCTCTGCAGGTATTCGCAGTTTGAAATAACGACTTTTTATACCGAAAATATGCATATCCTTAGAGCTGCAATGGGTCACATTTTGCCCAAAATCCCCTTGCAGTTTTCAAAATATCCCAAACATCCCAAATTCGACCTTTGAGCCATATTTTGAAGCCAAATTCTGGATCTCCGCACGTATTCGCAGTTTGAAATTACGACTTTTTTTACCGAAAATATGCCAATTGCTGAAAGCAGCGATGTATCACATTTTGCCCAAACCCCCCATCGCAGTTTTCAAAATATCCCAAACATCCCAAATTCGCCGCTTGAGGCATAATTTGGAGGCAAATTCTGTCTCTCTGCACTTATTCGCAGTTTGAAATTACGACTTTTTATACCGAAAATATGCCAATTACTGAGAGCAGCGATGGGTCACATTTTGCCCAAACCTCCCACCAGTTTTCAAAATATCTCACACATCCCAAATTCGACTCTAGTCATATTTTGGAGCCAAATTCTGGCACTCTGCACGAATTCGCCGTTTGAAATTACGAATTTTTATACAAAAAATATGGCAAGTACTGACAGAGGCGATGGGTCACATTTTGCCCATACCCCCCTGCAGTTTTCAAAATATCCCAAACATCCCAAATTCGACGCTTAAGCCATATTTTGGATCCAAATTCTGGCACTCTGCACGTATTCGCTGTTTGAAATTACGCATTTTATACCGAAAATATGCCAATTACTGTGAGCGGCGATGGGTCACATCTTGCCCATACCCCCCCCCCCCTCTCGCAGTTTACAAAATATCTAAAACATCCCAAATTCGACCCTTGAGCCATATTTTGGAGTCAAATTCTCGCTCTCTGCACGTATTCGCAGTTTGAAAATAACACTTTTTATACCGAAAATATGCCAATTACTGAAAGCAGCGATGGATCACATTTTGCCCAAACCCTCCCTGCAGTTTTCATAATATCCCAAACACCCCAAATTTGACGCTTGAGGTAAATTTTGGACCCAAATTCTGTCTCTTTCCAAGAATTTGCCGTTTGAAATTATGACTTTTTATATCGGAAAAATGCAAATTTCTGAGAGCAACGAAGGGTCACATTTTGCGCAAACAGGCTCTGCAGTTTTTAAAATAATCCAAATATCCCAAACTCGACGCTTGAGCCATATTTTGGAGCCAAATTCTGGTTCTCTGCACATATTTGCATTTTGAAATTACGACTTTTTATACCGAAAATATGCCAATTCCTGAGAGCGGCGATGGGTCACACTTTGCCCAAACCCCTTGCAGTTTTCAAAATATCTAACACATCCCCAATTCGCCCCTTGAGACATATTTTGGAGCCAAATTATGTTTCTGCAAGTATTCGCAGTTCTAAATTACGACTTATTATAACGAAAATATGCAAATTCCTTGAGAGCGGCGATGGGTCACATTTTGCCCAAACCCCCCTGCAGTTTTCAAAATATCCCAGACATCTAAAATTCGATCCTTGAGCCATATTTTGAAGCCAAATTCTGGCTCTCTGCAAGTTTTCGCAGTTTGAAATTACGACTTTTTACTCCGAAAATATGCCAAATACTGAGAGCGACGATGGGTCACATTTTTCTAAATCCCCCTTCCAGTTTCCAAAATAACCCAAACATCCCAAATTCGACCCTTGAGCCATATTTTGGAGTCAAATTCTCGCTCTCTGCACGTATTCGCAGTTTGAAATTACGAATTTTTTACCGAAAATATGCCAATTATTGAGAGCTGCGGTGGGTCACATTTTGCCCAAACCCCTTCTGCAGTTTTTAAAATATCCCAAACATCCAAAATTCGACGCTTGAGCCATATTTTGGAGCCAAATTCTGGTTCTCTGCACGTTTTCGCAATATGAAATTAGAACTTTTTATACCGAAAATATGCCAATTACTGAAAGCGGCGATGGATCACATTTTGCCTTAACACCCCATGCAGTTTTCAAAATATCCCAAACATCCCAAATTCTATGCTTGAGCCATATTTTGGAGCCAAATTCTGGCTCTCTGCAAGTATTCGCAGTTCGAAATTACGACTTTTTATTCCAAAAATATGCCAAATACGGCAAGCGATGATGTTTCACATTTTGCCCAAACCCCTCTTGAAGTTTTCAAAATATCCCAAACATCCCAAATTTTACCCTTGAGCTATATTTTGGGGCCAAATTTTGGATCTCTGCACGTATTCGCTGTTTGAAATTACGACTTTTTATACCGAAAATATTCCAATTACTGGGATCGGCGATGGGTCACATTTTGACCCAAACGCCCACTGCAGTTTTCAAAATCTCACAAACACCCCAAATTTGACCCTTGAGCCATATTTTGAAGTCAAATTCTGGCTCTCTGCACGTATTCGCAGATTGAAATTACGACTTTTTATTCCAAAAATATGCCAAATACTGAAAGCGACGATGGGTCACATTTTTTCCAAACCCCCCTGCAGTTTTCTAAATATCCCAAACATCCCATATTCTTCCCTTGAGCCATATTATGGAGCCAAATTCTGGATCTCTGCACGTATTCGCAGTTTGAAATTACAACTTTTTATACCGAAAATATGCCATTTCCTGAGAGCTACGATGGGTCACATTTTGCCCAAACCCTCCCTGCAGTTTTCAAAATATCCCAAACATCTCAAATTTGACGGTTGAGCAATATTTTGGAGTCAAATTCTCGCTCTCTGCACGTATTCGCAGTTTGAAATTACGACTTTTTTACCGAAAATATGCCCATTACTGAGAGCTGCGATGGATCACATTTTGCCCAAACCCCCTCTGCAGTTTTCGAAATATTCCAAACATCCCAGATTCGACGCTTCAGCTATATTTAGGAGCCAAATTCTGGCTCTCTGCACGTATTCGCTGTTTGATATTATGAATTTTATACCGAAAATATGCCAATTACTGAGTGCGGCGATCGGTCAAATTGTGCCCAAACCCCCCTTGCAGTTTTCAAAATATCCCAAACATCCCAAACTCGCCGCTTGAGGCATATTTTGGCGCCAAATTCTGGCTCTCTGCAAGTATTCGCAGTTTGAAATTACGACTTTTTATTCCGAAAATATGCCAAATACTGAGAGCGACGATGGGTCACCGTTTGCCCAAACCCCCCTTGCAGTTTTCAAAATATCCCAAACATCCGAAATTCGAACCTTGAGCCATATTTTGGAGCCAAATTCTGAATCTCTGCACGTATTCGCAGTTTAAAATTACGACTTTTTATACCGAAAATATGCCAATTACTAAAATCGGCGATGTATCACATTTTGCCCAAACCCCCCATCGCAGTTTTCAAAATATCCCAAACATCAAAAATTCGCCGCTTGAGGCATATTTTGGAGGCAAATTCTGACTCTCTGCACGTATTCACAGTTTGAAATTACGAATTTTATACCGAAAACATGTCAATTACTGAGATCTGCGATGGGTCACATTTTGCCTAAACCTCCCTTCAGTTTTCAAAATATAACAAACATCCCAAATTCGACGCTTGAGCCATATTTTGGAGCCAAATTCTGGCTCTCTGCAAGTATTCGCAGTTCGAAATTACGACTTTTTATACCGAAATTATTCCAATTACTGAAAGAGGCGATGGATCACATTTTGCCCAAACCCTCGCTGAATTTTTCAAAATATCCCAAACATCCCAAATTCGACGCTTGAGCCATATTTTGTAGCCAAATTCTGGCTCTCTGCAGGTATTCGCTGCTTGAAATAACGACTTTTTATACCGAAAATATGCATATCCTTAGAGCTGCAATGGGTCACATTTTGCCCAAAATCCCCTTGCAGTTTTCAAAATATCCCAAACATCCCAAATTCGACCTTTGAGCCATAATTTGAAGCCAAATTCTGGATCTCCGCACGTATTCGCAGTTTGAAATTACGACTTTTTATACCGAAAATATGCCAATTGCTGAGAGCAGCGATGTATCACATTTTGCCCAAACCCCCCATCGCAGTTTTCAAAATATCCCAAACATCCCAAATTCGCCGCTTGAGGCATAATTTGGAGGCAAATTCTGTCTCTCTGCACTTATTCGCAGTTTGAAATTACGACTTTTTATACCGAAAATATGCCAATTACTGAGAGCAGCGATGGGTCACATTTTGCCCAAACCTCCCTGCAGTTTTCAAAATATCTCACACATCCCAAATTCGACTCGAGCCATATTTTGGAGCCAAATTCTGGCACTCTGCACGAATTCGCCGTTTGAAATTACGAATTTTTATACAAAAAATATGGCAAGTACTGACAGAGGCGATGGGTCACATTTTGCCCATACCCCCCTGCAGTTTACAAAATATCCCAAACATCCCAAATTCGACCCTTGAGCCATAGTTTGGATTCAAATTAAGGTTCTCTGCACGTATTCGCAGTTTGAAATTACGACTTTTTATTCCGAAAAAATGACAAATACTGAGAGCTGCGATGGTTCACATTTTGCCCACACCCCCTTGCAGTTTTCAAAATATCCCAAACATCCCAAATTCGACGCTTAAGCCATATTTTGGATCCAAATTCTGGCACTCTGCACGTATTCGCTGTTTGATATTACGCATTTTATACCGAAAATATGCCAATTACTGTGAGCGGCGATGGGTCACATCTTGCCCATACCCCCCCCCCCCCCTCGCAGTTTACAAAATATCTAAAACATCCCAAATTCGACCCTTGAGCCATATTTTGGAGTCAAATTCTCGCTCTCTGCACGTATTCGCAGTTTGAAAATAACACTTTTTATACCGAAAGCATGCCAATTACTGAAAGCAGCGATGGATCACATTTTGCCCAAACCCTCCCTGCAGTTTTCATAATATCCCAAACACCCCAAATTTGACGCTTGAGGTAAATTTTGGACCCAAATTCTGGCTCTTTCCAAGAATTTGCCGTTTGAAATTATGAATTTTTATATCGGAAAAATGCAAATTTCTGAGAGCAACGAAGGGTCACATTTTGCGCAAACAGGCTCTGCAGTTTTTAAAATAATCCAAATATCCCAAACTCGACGCTTGAGCCATATTTTGGAGCCAAATTCTGGTTCTCTGCACATATTTGCATTTTGAAATTACGACTTTTTATACCGAAAATATGCCAATTCCTGAGAGCGGCGATGGGTCACACTTTGCCCAAACCCCTTGCAGTTTTCAAAACATCTAACACATCCCCAATTCGCCCCTTGAGACATATTTTGGAGCCAAATTATGTCTCTGCAAGTATTCGCAGTTCTAAATTACGACTTATTATAACGAAAATATGTAAATTCCTTGAGAGCGGCGATGGGTCACATTTTGCCCAAACCCCCCTGCAGTTTTCAAAATATCCCAGACATCTAAAATTCGATCCTGAGCCATATTTTGAAGCCAAATTCTGGCTCTCTGCAAGTTTTCGCAGTTTGAAATTACGACTTTTTATTCCGAAAATATGCCATATACTGAGAGCGACGATGGGTCACATTTTTCCTAAATCCCCCTTCCAGTTTCCAAAATAACCCAAACATCCCAAATTCGACCCTTGAGCCATATTTTGGAGTCAAATTCTCGCTCTCTGCACGTATTCGCAGTTTGAAATTACGACTTTTTTACCGAAAATATGCCAATTATTGAGAGCTGCGATGGGTCACATTTTGCCCAAACCCCTTCTGCAGTTTTTAAAATATCCCAAACATCCTAAATTCGACGCTTGAGCCATATTTTGGAGCCAAATTCTGGTTCTCTGCACGTTTTCGCAATATGAAATTAGAACTTCTTATACCGAAAATATGCCAATTACTGAAAGCGGCGATGGATCACATTTTGCCTTAACACCCCATGCAGTTTTCAAAATATCCCAAACATCCCAAATTCTATGCTTGAGCCATATTTTGGAGCCAAATTCTGGCTCTCTGCAAGTATTCGCAGTTCGAAATTACGAATTTTTATTCCAAAAATATGCCAAATACTGCGAGCGATGATGTTTCACATTTTGCCCAAACCCCTCTTGAAGTTTTCAAAATATCCCAAACATCCCAAATTTTACTCTTGAGCTATATTTTGGGGCCAAATTTTGGATCTCTGCAGGTATTCGCTGTTTGAAATTACGACTTTTTATACCGAAAATATTCCAATTACTGGGATCGGCGATGGGTCACATTTTGACCCAAACGCCCACTGCAGTTTTCAAAATCTCCCAAACACCCCAAATTTGACCCTTGAGCCATATTTTGAAGCCAAATTCTGGCTTTCTGCACGTATTCGCAGATTGAAATTACGACTTTTTATTCCAAAAATATGCCAAATACTGAAAGCGACGATGGGTCACATTTTTTCCAAACCCCCCTGCAGTTTTCTAAATATCCCAAACATCCCATATTCTTCCCTTGAGCCATATTATGGAGCCAAATTCTGGATCTCTGCACGTATTCGCAGTTTGAAATTACAACTTTTTATACCGAAAATATGCCATTTCCTGAGAGCTACGATGGGTCACATTTTGCCCAAACCCTCCCTGCAGTTTTCAAAATATCCCAAAGATCTCAAATTTGACGGTTGAGCAATATTTTGGAGTCAAATTCTCTCTCTCTGCACGTATTCGCAGTTTGAAATTACGACTTTTTTTACCGAAAATATGCCCATTACTGAGAGCTGCGATGGATCACATTTTGCCCAAACCCCCTCTGCAGTTTTCAAAATATTCCAAACATCCCAGATTCGACGCTTCAGCTATATTTAGGAGCCAAATTCTGGCTCTCTGCACGTATTCGCTGTTTGAAATTATGAATTTTATACCGAAAATATGCCAATTACTGAGTGCGGCGATCGGTCACATTGTGCCCAAACCCCCCTTGCAGTTTTCAAAATATCCCAAACACCCCAAACTCGCCGCTTGAGGCATATTTTGGAGCCAAATTCTGTCTCTCAGCAAGTATTCGCAGTTTGAAATTACGACTTTTTATTCCGAAAATATGCCAAATACTGAGCGACGATGGGTCACCTTTTGCCCAAACCCCCCTTGCAGTTTTCAAAATATCCCAAACATCCGAAATTCGAACCTAGAGCCATATTTTTGAGCCAAATTCTGAATCTCTGCACGTATTCGCAGTTTAAAATTACGACTTTTTATACCGAAAATATGCCAATTACTGTGAGCGGCGATGGGTCACATTATGCCCTAACCCCCCCCCCCTTGCAGTTTTCAAAATATCCCAAAAATTCCCAATTCGACGCATGACCCATATTTTGGAGCCAAATTCTGGCTCTTTGCACCTATTCGCAGTTTGAAATTACGACTTTATATACCGAAAATATGCCAATTACTGAGAGCAGCGAAGGGTCACATCTTCCCCAAACCCCCCATCGCAGTTCTCAAAATATCCAAACATCCGAAATTCGCCGCATGAGCCATATTTTGGAGCCAAATTCTGTCTCTCTGCACGTATTCGCAGTTTGAAATTAACACTTTTTTTACCGAAAATATGCCAATTACTCAAAGCAGCGATGGATCACATTTTGCCCAAACCCTCCCTGCAGTTTTCATAATATCCCAAACACCCCAAATTTGACGCTTGAGGTAAATTTTGGACCCAAATTCTGGCTCTTTCCAAGAATTTGCCGTTTGAAATTATGACTTTTTATATCGGAAAAATGCAAATTTCTGAGAGCAACGAAGGGTCACATTTTGCGCAAACAGGCTCTGCAGTTTTTAAAATAATCCAAATATCCCAAACTCGACGCTTGAGCCATATTTTGGAGCCAAATTCTGGTTCTCTGCACATATTTGCATTTTGAAATTACGACTTTTTATACCGAAAATATGCCAATTCCTAGGAGCGGCGATGGGTCACACTTTGCCCAAACCCCTTGCAGTTTTCAAAACATCTAACACATCCCCAATTCGCCCCTTGAGACATATTTTGGAGCAGAATTATGTCTCTGCAAGTATTCGCAGTTCTAAATTACGACTTATTATAACGAAAATAGGCAAATTCCTTGAGAGCGGCGATGGGTCACATTTTGCCCAAACCCCCCTGCAGTTTTCAAAATATCCCAGACATCTAAAATTCGATCCTGAGCCATATTTTGAAGCCAAATTCTGGCTCTCTGCAAGTTTTCGCAGTTTGAAATTACGAATTTTTATTCCGAAAATATCCCAAATACTGAGAGCGACGATGGGTCACATTTTTCCTAAATCCCCCTTGCAGTTTCCAAAATAACCCAAACATCCCAAATTCGACCCTTGAGCCATATTTTGGAGTCAAATTCTCGCTCTCTGCACGTATTCGCAGTTTGAAATTACGACTTTTTTACCGAAAATATGCCAATTATTGAGAGCTGCGATGGGTCACATTTTGCCCAAACCCCTTCTGCAGTTTTTAAAATATCCCAAACATCCTAAATTCGACGCTTGAGCCATATTTTGGAGCCAAATTCTGGTTCTCTGCACGTTTTCGCAATATGAAATTAGAACTTTTTATACCGAAAATATGCCAATTACTGAAAGCGGCGATGGATCACATTTTGCCTTAACACCCCATGCAGTTTTCAAAATATCCCAAACATCCCAAATTCTATGCTTGAGCCATATTTTGGAGCCAAATTCTGGCTCTCTGCAAGTATTCGCAGTTCGAAATTACGAATTTTTATTCCAAAAATATGCAAAATACTGCGAGCGATGATGTTTCACATTTTGCCCAAACCCCTCTTGAAGTTTTCAAAATATCCCAAACATCCCAAATTTTACCCTTGAGCTATATTTTGGTGCCAAATTTTGGATCTCTGCACGTATTCGCTGTTTGAAATTACGACTTTTTATACCGAAAATATTCCAATTACTGGGATCGGCGATGGGTCACATTTTGACCCAAACGCCCACTGCAGTTTTCAAAATCTCCCAAACACCCCAAATTTGACCCTTGAGCCATATTTTGAAGCCAAATTCTGGCTTTCTGCACGTATTCGCAGATTGAAATTACGACTTTTTATTCCAAAAATATGCCAAATACTGAAAGCGACGATGGGTCACATTTTTTCCAAACCCCCCTGCAGTTTTCTAAATATCCCAAACATCCTATATTCTTCCCTTGAGCCATATTATGGAGCCAAATTCTGGATCTCTGCACGTATTCGCAGTTTGAAATTACAACTTTTTATACCGAAAATATGCCATTTCCTGAGAGCTACGATGGGTCACATTTTGCCCAAACCCTCCCAGCAGTTTTCAAAATATCCCAAACATCTCAAATTTGACGGTTGAGCAATATTTTGAAGTCAAATTCTCTCTCTCTGCACGTATTCGCAGTTTGTAATTACGACTTTTTTACCGAAAATATGCCCATTACTGAGAGCTGCGATGGATCACATTTTGCCCAAACCCCCTCTGCAGTTTTCAAAATATTCCAAACATCCCAGATTCGACGCTTCAGCTATATTTAGGAGCCAAATTCTGGCTCTCTGCACGTATTCGCTGTTTGAAATTATTAATTTTATACCGAAAATATGCCAATTACTGAGTGCGGCGATCGGTCACATTGTGCCCAAACCCCCCTTGCAGTTTTCAAAATATCCCAAACACCCCAAACTCGCCGCTTGAGGCATATTTTGGAGCCAAATTCTGTCTCTCTGCAAGTATTCGCAGTTTGAAATTACGACTTTTTATTCCGAAAATATGCCAAATACTGACAGCGACGATGGGTCACCTTTTGCCCAAACCCCCCTTGCAGTTTTCAAAATATCCCAAACATCCGAAATTCGAACCTTGAGCCATATTTTGGAGCCAAATTCTGAATCTCTGCACGTATTCGCAGTTTAAAATTACGACTTTTTATACCGAAAATATGCCAATTACTGTGAGCGGCGATGGGTCACATTATGCCCTAACACCCCCCCCTTGCAGTTTTCAAAATATCCCAAAAATTCCCAATTCGACGCATGACCCATATTTTGGAGCCAAATTCTGGCTCTTTGCACCTATTCGCAGTTTGAAATTACGACTTTATATACCGAAAATATGCCAATTACTGAGAGCAGCGAAGGGTCACATCTTGCCCAAACCCCCCATCGCAGTTCTCAAAATATCCAAACATCCCAAATTCGCCGCATGAGCCATATTTTGGAGCCAAATTCTGTCTCTCTGCACGTATTCGCAGTTTGAAATTAACACTTTTTTTACCGAAAATATGCCAATTACTCAAAGCAGCGATGGATCACATTTTGCCCAAACCCTCCATGCAGTTTTCATAATATCCCAAACATCCCAAATTCGACACTTGAGCCATATTTTGGAGCCAAATTCTGGCTCTCTGCACGTATTCGCAGTTTGAGATTACGACTTTTTATGCCGAAAATATGGCAATTACTGAGAGCAGCGATGGGTCACATTTTGCACAAACCCACCCTGTAGTTTTCAAAATATTCCAAAAAACCTAAATTCGACGCTTGAGCCATTTTTTGGACCCAAATTGTGGCTCTTTGCACGTATTCCATGTTTAAAATTATGACTTTTTATACCGAAAATATGCCAATTACTGAGAGCGGCGATGGGTCACATTTTGCCCAAAACCCATCTGCAGTTTTCAAAAAATCCCAAACATCTCAAATTCGACGCTTGAGCCATATTTAGGAGTCAAATTCAGGCTCTCTGCACGTATTCGCAGTTTGAAATAACGAATTTTATACCAAAAATATGCCAATTACTGTGAGCGGCGATGGGTCACGTTATGCACAATCCTTACCCCCCCCCCCTGCAGTTTTCAAAATATCCCAAAAATCCCCAATTCGACGCTTGAGCCATATTTTGGAGCCAAATTCTGGTTCTCTGCACGTATTCGCAGTTTCAAATTACGACACCGAAAATATGCCAATTACTGAGAGCGGCGATGGATCACATTTTGCCCAAACCCCACTGCAGTTTTCAAAATATCCCAAACATCCAAAATTCGACCCTTGAGCAATATTTGAGCCAAATTATGGCTCTCTGCACGTATTCGCAGTTTGAAATTACGAATTTTTATACCGAAAATATTCAAGTTACAGTGATCAGCGATGGGGTCACATTTTGCCCAAACCCCCCTGCAGTTTTAAAATATATCACAAAATCCCAAATTCGAACCTTGAGCATTATTTTGGAACCAAAATCTGGGTCTTTGCATCTATTCGCAGTTTGAAATTACGACTTTTTATTCCGAAAATATGCCAATTACTGAGAGCAGCGATGGGTCACATCTTGCCCAAACCCCCCCTGCAGTTTTAAAAATATGCTAAAGATCCGAAATTCGACCCTTGAGCCATATTTTAGAGCCAAATTCTAGCTCTTTGCACGTATTCGCAGTATGAAATTATCACTTTTTATACCGAAAATATGCCAATTAGTGCAAGCGGTGATAGGTCACATTTTGCCCAATCCCCCCTTCGCAGTTTTCAAAATTTCCCAAACATCCCAAATTCGACGCTTGAGCCATATTTTAGAACCAAATTCAGGTTCTCTGCACGTATTCGCAGTTTGAAATTACGACTTTTTATACCGAAAAAAATGCCAATTACTGAGAGCGGTGATGGCTCACTTTTTGCCCAAACCCCCACTGCAATTTTCAAAATATTCCAAACATCCCAAATTCGACCCTTGAGCCATATTTTGGAGTCAAATTCTAGCTCTCTGCACGTATTTGCAGTTTGAAATTACGACTTTTTATACCGAATATGCCAATTACTGAGAGCAGCGATGAGTCACATTTTGCCCAAACCCCTCTGCAGTTTTCAAAATATCCCAGACATTTAAAATTTGACCCTTGAGCCATATTTTGGAGCCAAATTCTGGCTCTCTGTACGTATTCACAGTTTGAAATTACGAATTTTATACCGAAAATATGCTAATTACTAGGAGCAACAATTGGTCATATTTTGCCCAAACCCTCCCTGCAGTTTTCAAAATATCCCAGACATCCCAAATTCGACCCTTAAGCCATATTTTGGAGCCAAATTCTGGCTCTCTGCAAGCATTCGCAGTTTGAAATTACGAATTTTTATAACGAATATATGCCAATTCATGAGAGTGGCGATGGGTTAAATTTTGCCCAAGCCCCCCTGCAGTTTTCAAAATATCCCAGACATCCTAAGTTCGACCCTTGAGCCATATTTTGGACCCAAATTCTGGATCTCTGCACGTATTCGCAGTTTTAAATTACGACTTTTTATACCGAAAATTTGCCAATTACTGAAAGCAGCGATGTATCACATTTCGCCCAAACCCCCCATCGCAGTTTTCAAAATATCCCAAAATGCCAAATTCGCCGCTTGAGGCATATTTTGTAGCCAAATTCTGGCTCTCTGCACGTATTCGCAGTTCGAAATTACGACTTTTTATACCGAAAATATTCCAATTACTGGGATCGGCTATGGGTCACATTTTGCCCAAACCCCGACTGCAGTTTTCAAAATCTCCCAAACATCCCAAATTCGACCCTTGAGCTATATTTTGGGGCCAAATTCTGGATCTCTGCACTTATTAGCTGTTTGAAATTACGACTTTTTATACCGAAAATATTCCAATTACTGGGATCAGCTATGGGTCACATTTTGCCCAAACTCCCACTGCAGTTTTCAAAATCTCCCAAACATCCCAAATTCGACCCTTGAGCCATATTTTGAAGCCATATTCTAGCTCTCTGCACGTATTCGCAAATTAAAATTACGACTTTTTATTCCGAAAATATGCCAAATACTGAGAGCGACGATGGGTTACATTTTTTCCAAACCCCCCTTCCAGTTTTTAAAATATCCCAAACATCCAAAATTCGACGCTTCAGCTATATTTAGGAGCCAAATTCTGGCTCTCTGCACGTATTCGCTGTTTGAAATTACGAATTTTATACCGAAAATATGCCATTTACTGAATGCGGCGATGGGTCACATTTTGCCCAAACCCCCCTTGCAGTTTTCAAAATATCCCAAACATCCCAAACTCGCCGCTTGAGGCATATTTTGGAGCCAAATTCTGGCTCTCTGCAAATATTCGCAGTTTGAAATTACGAATTTTTAAACCGAAAATATTCAAATTCCAAAGAGCGGCATTGAGTCACAATATGCCCAAACCCCTCTGCAGTTTTGAAAATATCCCAGACATCCAAAATTTTACCCTTGAGCCATATTTTGGAGCCAAATTCTGGCTCTCTGCAAGTATTCACAGAGTGAAAATACTACGTTTTATTCCGAAAATATGCAAAATACTAATAGCGGCGATGGCTCACATTTTGCCCAAACCCCCCCTTGCAGTTTTCAAAATTTCCCAAACGTCCCAAATTCGACGCTTGAGCCATATTTTGCAGCCAAATTGTGGCTCTCTGCACGTATTCGATGTTTGAAATTACGAATTTTTAAACCGAAAATATGTCAGTTACTGAAAGCAGCGATGGATCACATTTTGCCCAAACCCTCCTTGCAGTTTTCAAAATATCCCAAACATCCCAAATTCAACGATTGAGCAATATTTTGGAGCCAAATTCTGGCTCTCTGCACGTATTCGCAGTTTCAAATCAGGACTTTTTAGACCGAAAATATGCCAATTACTGAAAAAGGCGATGGGGCACATTATGCCCAAACCCCCCCTGCAGTTTTCCAAATATTCAAAACATCCCAAATTCGACCCTTGAGCCATATTTTCGAGGCAAATTCTGGCTCTCTGCACGTATTCGCAGTTTGAAATTACGACTTTTTATACCGAAAATATTCCAATTACTGAGAGCGGCGAGGGGTCACATTTTGCCCAAACCCCCCTGTAGTCTTCAAAATATCCCAAACATCCCAAATTCGACCCATGAGCAATATTTTAGAGCCAATTTCTGGCTCTCTGCACGTATTCGCAGTTTGAAATTACGACTTTTTATACCGAAAATATGCCAATTACTGAGAGCGGCAATGGGTCACATTTTGCCTAAACCCCCCACTGCAGTTTTCAAAACCTCCCAAACATCCCAAATTCGACCCTTGAGCCGTATTTTGGAACCAAATTAAGGTTCTCTGCACGTATTCGCAGTTTGAAATTACGAATTTTTATTCCGAAAATATGCCAATTACTGAGAGCAGCAATGGGTCACATCTTGCCCAAACGACCCTACAGTTTTCAAAATATCCGAAACATCCAAAATTCTACCCTTGAGCCATATTTTGGAGCCAAACTCTGGCTCTCTGGACGTATTCGCCGTTTGAAATCACGATTTTTTATAGCGAAAATATGCAAATTTTTGAAAGCATTGATGTGTGACATTTTGCCTAAACAGCCCCTGCAGTTTTTAAAATATTCCAAACAACCCAAATTCGACGCGTGAGCCATATTTTGGAGCCAAATTCTGGCTCTTATCACTTATTCGCAATTTGAAATTACGAATTTTTATACCGAAAAAATACCAATTACTGAAAGCTGCGATGGATCACATTTTACCCAAACCCATCCCTGCAGTTTCCCTAATATCCCAAACATCCCAAATTCGACCCTTGAGACATATTTTAGAGCCAAATTCCGGCTCTCTGCAAGTATTCGCAGTTTGAAATTACGACATTTCATACCGAAAATATGCCAATTACTTAAAGCGTCGATGGATTACATTTTGCCCAAACAGCCCATGCAGTTTTTAAAATATTCCAAACAACCCAAATTCGACGCTTCAGCCATATTTTGGAGACAAATTCTGGCTCTCTGCACGTATTCGCAGTTTGCAATTACCACTTTTTATACCGAAAATATTCCAATTATTGAAAGCGGCGAAGGTTCACATTTGCCCAAACCCCCCCGGCTCTTTTCAAAATATCCTAAAAATCCCCAATTCGACGCTTGAGCCATATTTTGGAGCCAAATTCTGGCTATCTGCACGTATTCGCAGTTTGAAATTACGAATTTTATACCGAAGATATGCTAATTACTGGGAGCAACGATGGGTCACATTTTGCCCAAACCCACCCTGCAGTTTTCAAAATATCCCAAACGTCCCAAATTCGACGCTTGAGCCATATTTTGCAGCCAATTTCTGGTTCTCTGCACGTATTCGCAGTATGAAATTACGAATTTTTATACCGAAAATATGCCAATTCCTGATAGCGGCGATGGGTCACATTTTGCCCAAACCCCCCATCGCAGTTTTCGAAATATCCCAAAAATCCCAAATTCGCCGCTTGAGCCATATTTTGAAGCCAAATTCTGTCTCTCTGCACGTATTCGCAGTTTGAAATTACGAATTTTTATGTCGAAAATATGCCAATTTCTGAGAGCAGCGATAGGTCACATTTTGCCCAAACCTCCCTGCAGTTTTTAAAATATCCCAAACATCCCAAATTCGAATCTTGAGCCATATTATTGGAGCCAAATTCTGGCTCTCTGCACGAATTCGCAGTTTAAAATTACGACTTTTTATTCAAAAAATATGGCAATTACTGAAAGCTGCGATATGGCAATTTTTGCCCATACCCCCCTGCAGTTTTCAAAATATCCCAAACATCCCAAATTCGACCCTTGAGCCATAGTTTCGATTCAAATTCAGGTTCTCTGCACGAATTCGCAGTTTGAAATTACGAATTTTTATACCGAAAATATGCCAGTTACTGAGATCAGCGATGGGGTCACATTTTGCCCAAACCGCCCTGCAGTTTTAAAATGTATTACAAACATTCCAAATTCGACGCTTGAGCCATATTTTGGAGCCAAATTCTGGCTCTTTTCACGTATTCGCAGTTTGAAATTACGAATTTTTATACCGAAAATATGCCAATTACTGAAAGCGGCGATGGATCACATTTTACCCAAACCTATCCCTGCAGTTTTCAAACTATCCCAAACATCCCAAATTCGACCCTTGAGCCATATTTTGGAGCCAAATTCAGGCTCTCTGCACGTATTCGCAGTTTTAAATCACTACTTTTTTATAACGAAATTATGCCAAATACTGAGAACGGCGATGGGACACATTTTGCCCAAACACCCATGCAGTTTTCAAAATATTCCAAACATCCTAATTTCGACCCTTGAGCCATATTTTGGAGCCAAATTCTGGCCCTCTGCACGTATTCGCAGTTTTAAATTACGAATTTATACCGAAAATATGCCAATTACTGAAAACGTCGATGGATTACATTTTGCCCAAACCCTCCCAGCAGTTTTCACACTATCCCAAACATCCCAAATTCGACGCTTGACCCATATTTAGGAGCCAAATTCTGGCTCTCTGCAAGTATTCACAGAGTGAAATTACGACTTTTTATTCCAAAAATATGCCAAATACTGATAGCGGCAATGTGTCACATTTTGCCCAAACCCCCCTGCAGTTTTCAAAATATCCCAAACATCCCAAATTCGACACCTAAACCATATTTTGGAGCCAAACTCTGGCTCTCTGCACATATTCGCAGTTTGAAATTACGACTTTTTACACCGCAAATAGGCAAAATTCTGAGAGCAGCGATGTGTCACTTTTTGCCCAAACCCTCTCCTGCTGTTTTCAAAATATTCCAAACATCCCAACTTCGACGCTTGAGCAATATTTTAGAGCAAAATTCTCGCTCTCTGCACGTAATCGCAGTTTGAAATTACGAATTTTTATACCGAAAACATACGAATTACTGAGAACAGCGATGGGTCACTTTTTGCCCCCCCCCCCTGCAGTTCTCAAAATACCCCAAACGTTCCAAATTCAACGCTTGAGCTATATTTAGGAGCCAAATTCTGGCTCTCTGCACGTATTCGCAGTTTGAAATTACGAATTTTATACCGAAAATATGCCAATTGCTGAAAGCGGCGATGTATCACATTTTGCCCAAACCCTCCCTGCAGTTTTCAAAATATCCCAAACGCTCCAAATTCAACGCTTGAGCTATATTTAGGAGCCAAATTCTGGCTCTCTGCACGTATTCGCGTTTGAAATTACGAATTTTATACCAAAAATATGCAAATTACTGAGAGCTGAGATGGGTCACATTTTGCCCAAACCCTCTCTGCAGTTTTCAAAATATCCCAAACTCCCCAAATTCGACGCTTGAGCCATTTTTAAGAGCCATATTCTGGCTCTCTGCACGTATTCGCAGTTTAAAATTACGAATTTTATACAGAAAATATGCCAAATGCTGTGAACGGCGATGGGTCACATTATACCCAAACCTCGCCTGCAGTTTTTAAAATATCCCCAAAATCCGCAATTCGAAGCTTGAGGCTTATTTTGGAGCCAAATTCTACCCCTCTGCACGTATTCGTAGTTTGAAGTTACGACTTTTTATACCGAAAATATGCCAATTCCCACGAGCAGCGATGGGTCACATTTTGCACAAACCCCCACTGCAGTTTTCAAAATATCCCAAACATTGCAAATTTGACCCTTGCGCAATATTTTTGAGCCAAATTCAGGTTCTCTGCAAGTATTCTCAGTTTGAAATTACGACTTTTATACCGAAAACATGCCAATTACTGAGAGCAGAGATGGTTTACATTTTGCCCAAACCCTCTTGCAGTTTTAAAACATATCACAAACATCTCAAATTTTTACCCTTGAGCCATATTTCGGAGCCAAATTCTGGCTCTCTGCACGTATACGCAATATGAAATTACGACGTTTTATACCGAAAATCTGCCAATTACTGAAAGCGGCGATGGATCACATTTTGCCAAAACACCCCATGCAGTATTCAAAATGTCCCAAATATCCCAAATTCGACGCTTTGAGCCATTATTTGGAGCCAAATTCTGGTTCTCTACACGTATTCGCAGTTTGAAATTACGATTTTTTTACCGAAAGTATGCCAATTACTGAAAGCGTCGATGGATTACATTTTGCCCAAACCCTCCCAGCAGTTTTCAAACTATCCCAAACATCCCAAATTCGACGCTTGAGCCATATTCAGGAGCCAAATTCTGGCTCTCTGCAAGTATTCACAGAGTGAAATTACGACTTTTTATTCCAAAAATATGCCAAATACTGATAGCGGCAATGTGTCACATTTTGCCCAAACCCCCCTGCAGTTTTAAAACATCCCAAACATCCCTAATTCGACCCTTGAGCCATATTTTGGAGCCAAATTCTGGATCTCTGCACTTATTCGCAGTTTGAAATTACGACTTTTTATACCGGAAATATGTCAGTAACTAAAAGCGACGATGGATCACATTTTGCCCAAACCCTCCCTGCAGTTTTCAAAATATCCCAAACATTCCAAATTCAACGCTTGAGCACTATTTTGGAGCCAAATTCTGCCTCTCTGCACGTATTCGCAGTTTGAAATCAGGACTTTTTCGACCGAAAATATGCCAATTACTGAAAAAGGCGATTGGTCACATTTTGCCCAAACCCCCCGCTGCAGTTTTCAAAATATCCAAAACATCCCAATTTCGACCATTTAGCCATATTTTGGAGGCAAATTCTGACTCTCTGCACGTATTCGCAGTTTGAAATTACGCCATTTATACCGAAAATATGCCAATTACTGAGAGCAGCGAGGGGTCACAGTTTGCCCCCCCCCCCTGTAGTCTTCAAAATACCTCAAACATCCCAAATTCGACCCTTCAGCCATATTTTAGAGCCAATTTCTAGCTCTCTGCACGTATTCGCAGTTTGAATTTACGAATTTTTATGCCGAAAATATGCTAATTACTAAAAGCAGCGATGTGTCACATTTTGCACAAACCCCCCTGCAGTTTTCAAAATATCCCAAACATCCCAAATTTGACCCTTGAACCATATTTTGAAGCCAAATTCTGGCTCTCTGCACGTATTCGCAGTTTGAAATTAGGACTCTTTATACCGAAGATATGCTAATTACTGAGAGCTGCGATGGGTCACATTTTGCCCGAACCCCCCTCTGCAGATTTCAAAATATCCCAAACATCCCAAATTCGACGCTTGACCCATATTTAGGAGCCAAATTCTGGCTCTCTGCAAGTATTCACAGAGTGAAATTACGACTTTTTATTCCAAAAATATGCCAAATACTGATAGCGGCAATGTGTCACATTTTGCCCAAACCCCCCTGCAGTTTTCAAAATATCCCAAACATCCCAAATTCGACACCTAAACCATATTTTGGAGCCAAACTCTGGCTCTCTGCACATATTCGCAGTTTGAAATTACGACTTTTTACACCGCAAATAGGCAAAATTCTGAGAGCAGCGATGTGTCACTTTTTGCCCAAACCCTCCCCTGCTGTTTTCAAAATATTCCAAACATCCCAACTTCGACGCTTGAGCAATATTTTAGAGCAAAATTCTCGCTCTCTGCACGTAATCGCAGTTTGAAATTACGAATTTTTATACCGAAAACATACGAATTACTGAGAACAGCGATGGGTCACTTTTTGCCCCCCCCCCCCCTGCAGTTCTCAAAATACCCCAAACGTTCCAAATTCAACGCTTGAGCAATATTTAGGAGCCAAATTCTGGCTCTCTGCACGTATTCGCAGTTTGAAATTACGAATTTTATACCGAAAATATGCCAATTGCTGAAAGCGGCGATGTATCACATTTTGCCCAAACCCTCCCTGCAGTTTTCAAAATATCCCAAACGCTCCAAATTCAACGCTTGAGCTATATTTAGGAGCCAAATTCTGGCTCTCTGCACGTATTCGCAGTTTGAAATTACGAATTTTATACCGAAAATATGCCAATTGCTGAAAGCGGCGATGTATCACATTTTGCCCAAACCCTCCCTGCAGTTTTCAAAATATCCCAAACGCTCCAAATTCAACGCTTGAGCTATATTTAGGAGCCAAATTCTGGCTCTCTGCACGTATTCGCGTTTGAAATTACGAATTTTATACCAAAAATATGCAAATTACTGAGAGCTGAGATGGGTCACATTTTGCCCAAACCCTCTCTGCAGTTTTCAAAATATCCCAAACTCCCCAAATTCGACGCTTGAGCCATTTTTAAGAGCCATATTCTGGCTCTCTGCACGTATTCGCAGTTTAAAATTACGAATTTTATACCGAAAATATGCCAAATGCTGTGAACGGCGATGGGTCACATTATACCCAAACTTCGCCTGCAGTTTTTAAAATATCCCCAAAATCCGCAATTCGAAGCTTGAGGCTTATTTTGGAGCCAAATTCTACTCCTCTGCACGTATTCGTAGTTTGAAGTTACGACTTTTTATACCGAAAATATGCCAATTCCCACGAGCAGCGATGGGTCACATTTTGCACAAACCCCCACTGCAGTTTTCAAAATATCCCAAACATCGCAAATTTGACCCTTGCGCAATATTTTTGAGCCAAATTCAGGTTCTCTGCAAGTATTCTCAGTTTGAAATTACGACTTTTATACCGAAAATATGCCAATTACTGAGAGCAGAGATGGTTTACATTTTGCCCAAACCCTCTTGCAGTTTTAAAACATATCACAAACATCTCAAATTTGACCCTTGAGCCATATTTCGGAGCCAAATTCTGGCTCTCTGCACGTATACGCAATATGAAATTACGACGTTTTATACCGAAAATCTGCCAATTACTGAAAGCGGCGATGGATCACATTTTGCCAAAACACCCCATGCAGTATTCAATATGTCCCAAATATCCCAAATTCGACGCTTTGAGCCATTATTTGGAGTCAAATTCTGGTTCTCTACACGTATTCGCAGTTTGAAATTACGAATTTTTTACCGAAAGTATGCCAATTACTGAAAGCGTCGATGGATTACATTTTGCCCAAACTCTCCCAGCAGTTTTCAAACTATCCCAAACATCCCAAATTCGACGCTTGAGCCATATTTAGGAGCCAAATTCTGGCTCTCTGCAAGTATTCACAGAGTGAAATTACGACTTTTTATTCCAAAAATATGCCAAATACTGATAGCGGCAATGTGTCACATTTTACCCAAACCCCCTGCAGTTTTAAAACATCCCAAACATCCCTAATTCGACCCTTGAGCCATATTTTGGAGCCAAATTCTGGATCTCTGCACTTATTCGCAGTTTGAAATTACGACTTTTTATACCGGAAATATGTCAGTAACTAAAAGCGACGATGGATCACATTTTGCCCAAACCCTCCCTGCAGTTTTCAAAATATCCCAAACATTCCAAATTCAACGCTTGAGCACTATTTTGGAGCCAAATTCTGCCTCTCTGCACGTATTCGCAGTTTGAAATCAGGACTTTTTCGACCGAAAATATGCCAATTACTGAAAAAGGCGATTGGTCACATTTTGCCCAAACCCCCCGCTGCAGTTTTCAAAATATCCAAAACATCCCAATTTCGACCATTTAGCCATATTTTGGAGGCAAATTCTGACTCTCTGCACGTATTCGCAGTTTGAAATTACGCCATTTATACCGAAAATATGCCAATTACTGAGAGCAGCGAGGGGTCACAGTTTGCCCCCCCCCCCCCTGTAGTCTTCAAAATACCTCAAACATCCCAAATTCGACCCTTCAGCCATATTTTAGAGCCAATTTCTAGCTCTCTGCACGTATTCGCAGTTTGAATTTACGAATTTTTATGCCGAAAATATGCTAATTACTAAAAGCAGCGATGTGTCACATTTTGCACAAACCCCCCTGCAGTTTTCAAAATATCCCAAACATCCCAAATTTGACCCTTGAACCATATTTTGAAGCCAAATTCTGGCTCTCTGCACGTATTCGCAGTTTGAAATTAGGACTCTTTATACCGAAGATATGCCAATTACTGAGAGCTGCGATGGGTCACATTTTGCCCGAACCCCCCTCTGCAGATTTCAAAATATCCCAAACATCCCAAATTCGACGCTTGACCCATATTTAGGAGCCAAATTCTGGCTCTCTGCAAGTATTCACAGAGTGAAATTACGACTTTTTATTCCAAAAATATGCCAAATACTGATTGCGGCAATGTGTCACATTTTGCCCAAACCCCCCTGCAGTTTTCAAAATATCCCAAACATCCCAAATTCGACACCTAAACCATATTTTGGAGCCAAACTCTGGCTCTCTGCACATATTCGCAGTTTGAAATTACGACTTTTTACACCGCAAATAGGCAAAATTCTGAGAGCAGCGATGTGTCACTTTTTGCCCAAACCCTCCCCTGCTGTTTTCAAAATATTCCAAACATCCCAACTTCGACGCTTGAGCAATATTTTAGAGCAAAATTCTCGCTCTCTGCACGTAATCGCAGTTTGAAATTACGAATTTTTATACCGAAAACATACGAATTACTGAGAACAGCGATGGGTCACTTTTTGCCCCCCCCCCCTGCAGTTCTCAAAATACCCCAAACGTTCCAAATTCAACGCTTGAGCAATATTTAGGAGCCAAATTCTGGCTCTCTGCACGTATTCGCAGTTTGAAATTACGAATTTTATACCGAAAATATGCCAATTGCTGAAAGCGGCGATGTATCACATTTTGCCCAAACCCTCCCTGCAGTTTTCAAAATATCCCAAACGCTCCAAATTCAACGCTTGAGCTATATTTAGGAGCCAAATTCTGGCTCTCTGCACGTATTCGCAGTTTGAAATTACGAATTTTATACCGAAAATATGCCAATTGCTGAAAGCGGCGATGTATCACATTTTGCCCAAACCCTCCCTGCAGTTTTCAAAATATCCCAAACGCTCCAAATTCAACGCTTGAGCTATATTTAGGAGCCAAATTCTGGCTCTCTGCACGTATTCGCGTTTGAAATTACGAATTTTATACCAAAAATATGCAAATTACTGAGAGCTGAGATGGGTCACATTTTGCCCAAACCCTCTCTGCAGTTTTCAAAATATCCCAAACTCCCCAAATTCGACGCTTGAGCCATTTTTAAGAGCCATATTCTGGCTCTCTGCACGTATTCGCAGTTTAAAATTACGAATTTTATACCGAAAATATGCCAAATGCTGTGAACGGCGATGGGTCACATTATACCCAAACTTCGCCTGCAGTTTTTAAAATATCCCCAAAATCCGCAATTCGAAGCTTGAGGCTTATTTTGGAGCCAAATTCTACTCCTCTGCACGTATTCGTAGTTTGAAGTTACGACTTTTTATACCGAAAATATGCCAATTCCCACGAGCAGCGATGGGTCACATTTTGCACAAACCCCCACTGCAGTTTTCAAAATATCCCAAACATCGCAAATTTGACCCTTGCGCAATATTTTTGAGCCAAATTCAGGTTCTCTGCAAGTATTCTCAGTTTGAAATTACGACTTTTATACCGAAAATATGCCAATTACTGAGAGCAGAGATGGTTTACATTTTGCCCAAACCCTCTTGCAGTTTTAAAACATATCACAAACATCTCAAATTTGACCCTTGAGCCATATTTCGGAGCCAAATTCTGGCTCTCTGCACGTATACGCAATATGAAATTACGACGTTTTATACCGAAAATCTGCCAATTACTGAAAGCGGCGATGGATCACATTTTGCCAAAACACCCCATGCAGTATTCAATATGTCCCAAATATCCCAAATTCGACGCTTTGAGCCATTATTTGGAGCCAAATTCTGGATCTCTGCACTTATTCGCAGTTTGAAATTACGACTTTTTATACCGGAAATATGTCAGTAACTAAAAGCGACGATGGATCACATTTTGCCCAAACCCTCCCTGCAGTTTTCAAAATATCCCAAACATTCCAAATTCAACGCTTGAGCACTATTTTGGAGCCAAATTCTGCCTCTCTGCACGTATTCGCAGTTTGAAATCAGGACTTTTTCGACCGAAAATATGCCAATTACTGAAAAAGGCGATTGGTCACATTTTGCCCAAACCCCCCGCTGCAGTTTTCAAAATATCCAAAACATCCCAATTTCGACCATTTAGCCATATTTTGGAGGCAAATTCTGACTCTCTGCACGTATTCGCAGTTTGAAATTACGCCATTTATACCGAAAATATGCCCAATTACTGAGAGCAGCGAGGGGTCACAGTTTGCCCCCCCCCCCTGTAGTCTTCAAAATACCTCAAACATCCCAAATTCGACCCTTCAGCCATATTTTAGAGCCAATTTCTAGCTCTCTGCACGTATTCGCTGTTTGAATTTACGAATTTTTATGCCGAAAATATGCTAATTACTAAAAGCAGCGATGTGTCACATTTTGCACAAACCCCCCTGCAGTTTTCAAAATATCCCAAACATCCCAAATTTGACCCTTGAACCATATTTTGAAGCCAAATTCTGGCTCTCTGCACGTATTCGCAGTTTGAAATTAGGACTTTTTATACCGAAGATATGCCAATTACTGAGAGCTGCGATGGGTCACATTTTGCCCGAACCCCCCTCTGCAGATTTCAAAATATCCCAAACATCCCAAATTCGACGCTTGACCCATATTTAGGAGCCAAATTCTGGCTCTCTGCACGTATTCCCAGTTTGAAATTACTAATTTTATACCGAAAATATGCCAATTACTGTAAGCTGCGCTGGGTCCCATTATGCTCAAACCTCCTTTGCAGTTTTCAAAATATCCCAAGAATCCCCAATTCGACGCTAGAGCCTTATTTTGGAGCCAAATTTTGGCTCTCTGCACGTATTCGTAGTTTGAAATTACGACTTTTTATACCGAAAATATGCCAATTACTGAGAGCAGCGATAGGTCACATTTTGCCCAAACCCACCATCGCAGTTTTCAAAATATCCCAAACATCCAAAATTCGCAGCTTGAGCCATATTTTGGAGCCTAATTCTGGCTCTCTGTACATTTTCGCAGTAAGAAATTACGATGTTTTATACGGAAAATATGCCAATTACTGAAAGCGGCGACGGATCACATTTTGCCAATATAAATACTTCATTTTCAATTAACTATTTGTTTCTCGTTAAAATACTTGGTAAGGTATTTTAAGGGGAGAGGTTCTGTTTTTATTGCATATATCGACAATTCAACCGGATTAGAGCGGTTTTACGAGTACATCTTCCTTCGGTAATATAAATGAAATATCAGGAACATTTTAGTATCGACAATTCAGCCGGATTAGAGCGGTTTTACGAGTACATCTTCCCTCGGTAATATAAACGGAAAATCAGGAACATTTTAGTTAATTTTAATGAAAACGCATTGATTTTTATCATTTGTATTGGAAACAACATTTTTATATGTCATTTCTAGGATCTAAATAATACGAAACCTCGCTCTATGATTTGAAATTAAAATCTTCATATTGGGTAATATAGCGACATTTTCCACGTCTTTCATGTAGCATGATTTTACGTAAATATATTCGTTTTTACCAATATTTCGATACAACTTCATGTAGTATCACGATATGTGATTTGGCCTTGAAATCTCAGAATTTCGCATAATATTGCATTTTGAGCAAGTTTTCTTGCATTTTGTTTCGTACTAAAAATCATCGAATTTAGCAATATTTTGAGGTTTAACATCCTCTTTTCCTGTATGTGATATAAACAAAATATCATCGAATTTGGCAATATTTTGCCGTTTTTCCACGTTTTTGTGAATTTTCATTTTATTGTTATTCATTCATTAAATATACGATAAAAATGATGCAAACACATAACTGATTAGAAATTAACATTAAATACTTCATTTTCAATCAACTATTTGCTTCTCGTTAAAATACTGAGTAAGATATTGAAAAGGGGAGAAGTTCTGTTTTTATTGCATATATCGACGTTTCAGCCGGATTAGAGCGGTTTTACGTGTACATCTTCCTTCGGTAATATAAACGGAAAATCAGGAACAATTTAGTTAATTCTAATGAAAACGTTGATTTTTATCATTTGTATTGGAAACCACATTTTTATATGTCTTTTGTAGGATCTAAAAAACACGAAACCTCGCTCTATGATTTGAAGTTAAAATCCTCAAATTTTGTAATATATCGATTTTTTTCACGTTTTTCATGTTTTTACGTAAATATATTCGGTTTACTAATATTTCGATACTACTTCATGTCTTTTCACGATATGTGATTTTGCCTTCAAATCTCAGAATTTCGCAAATTTTGAATTTTTAAGCAAGTTTTCTGGCATTTTGTTTTGTACTAAAAATCATCGAATTTAGCAATATTTTGACGTTTATCATCTCCTTTTCCTTTATGTGATTTAAACAAAATATCATCGAATTAGGCAATATTTTGCCGTTTTTCCACGTTTTTGTGCATTTTCAATTTACTGTAATTAATTCATTAAATATACGATAAAAATTATGCAAACACATAATTGATTAGAAAATAACCCTAAATACCTCATTTTCAATCAACAATTTGTTTCTCGTTAAAATACTGAGTAAGATATTTAAAAGGGGAGAAGTTCTGTTTTATTGCATATATCGACGTTTCAGCCGGAATAGATCGGTTTTACGGGTACATCTTCCATCGTTAATATAAACGGAAAATCAGGAACATTTTAGTTAATTCTAAAGAAAACACATTGATTTTTATCATTTGTAATATCAACAACATTTTCATTTTCATAATTGTTTAAAAAGTTTTACTGCATATATCGACAATTCAAAAAAAGTTTGAAATTACGAGTTTTATACCGAAAATATGCCAATTACTGAGAACAGAGATGGTTTACCTTTTTCTCAAACCCTCTTGTAGTCTTAAAATATATCACAAACATCCCAAATTTGACCCTTGAACCATATTTCGGAGCCAAATTCTGGCTCTCTGCAAGTATTCGCAGGTTGAAATTATTACTTTTTATACCGAAAATATGCCAGTTACTGAGAGCGGCGATGGATCACATTTTGCCAAAACTCCCCATGCAGTTTTCAAAATGTCCCAAACATCCCAAATTCGACGCTTTGAGCCATTATTTGGAGCCAAATTCTGGTTCTCTACACGTATTCGCAGTTTGAAATTACGAATTTTTTACCGAAAGTATGCCAATTTCTGAAAGCGTCGATGGATTACATTTTGCCCAAACCCTCCCAGCAGTTTTCAAACTATCCCAAACATCCCAAATTCGACGCTTGAGCCATATTTAGGAGCCAAATTCTGGCTCTCTGCAAGTATTCACAGAGTGAAATTACGACTTTTTATTCCAAAAATATGCCAAATACTGATAGCGGCAATGTGTCACATTTTGCCCAAACCCCCCTGCAGTTTTAAAACATCCCAAACATCCCTAATTCGACCCTTGAGCCATATTTTGGAGCCAAATTCTGGATCTCTGCACTTATTCGCAGTTTGAAATTACGACTTTTTATACCGGAAATATGTCAGTAACTAAAAGCGACGATGGATCACATTTTGCCCAAACCCTCCCTGCAGTTTTCAAAATATCCCAAACATTCCAAATTCAACGCTTGAGCACTATTTTGGAGCCAAATTCTGCCTCTCTGCACGTATTCGCAGTTTGAAATCAGGACTTTTTCGACCGAAAATATGCCAATTACTGAAAAAGGCGATTGGTCACATTTTGCCCAAACCCCCCGCTGCAGTTTTCAAAATATCCAAAACATCCCAATTTCGACCATTTAGCCATATTTTGGAGGCAAATTCTGACTCTCTGCACGTATTCGCAGTTTGAAATTACGCCATTTATACCGAAAATATGCCAATTACTGAGAGCAGCGAGGGGTCACAGTTTGCCCCCCCCCCCCCTGTAGTCTTCAAAATACCTCAAACATCCCAAATTCGACCCTTCAGCCATATTTTAGAGCCAATTTCTAGCTCTCTGCACGTATTCGCAGTTTGAATTTACGAATTTTTATGCCGAAAATATGCTAATTACTAAAAGCAGCGATGTGTCACATTTTGCACAAACCCCCCTGCAGTTTTCAAAATATCCCAAACATCCCAAATTTGACCCTTGAACCATATTTTGAAGCCAAATTCTGGCTCTCTGCACGTATTCGCAGTTTGAAATTAGGACTTTTTATACCGAAGATATGCCAATTACTGAGAGCTGCGATGGGTCACATTTTGCCCGAACCCCCCTCTGCAGATTTCAAAATATCCCAAACATCCCAAATTCGACGCTTGACCCATATTTAGGAGCCAAATTCTGGCTCTCTGCAAGTATTCACAGAGTGAAATTACGACTTTTTATTCAAAAAATATGCCAAATACTGATAGCGGCAATGTGTCACATTTTGCCCAAACCCCCCTGCAGTTTTCAAAATATCCCAAACATCCCAAATTCGACACCTAAACCATATTTTGGAGCCAAACTCTGGCTCTCTGCACATATTCGCAGTTTGAAATTACGACTTTTTACACCGCAAATAGGCAAAATTCTGAGAGCAGCGATGTGTCACTTTTTGCCCAAACCCTCCCCTGCTGTTTTCAAAATATTCCAAACATCCCAACTTCGACGCTTGAGCAATATTTTAGAGCAAAATTCTCGCTCTCTGCACGTAATCGCAGTTTGAAATTACGAATTTTTATACCGAAAACATACGAATTACTGAGAACAGCGATGGGTCACTTTTTGCCCCCCCTCCCCCCTGCAGTTCTCAAAATACCCCAAACGTTCCAAATTCAACGCTTGAGCTATATTTAGGAGCCAAATTCTGGCTCTCTGCAGGTATTCGCAGTTTGAAATTACGAATTTTATACCGAAAATATGCCAATTGCTGAAAGCGGCGATGTATCACATTTTGCCCAAACCCTCCCTGCAGTTTTCAAAATATCCCAAACGCTCCAAATTCAACGCTTGAGCTATATTTAGGAGCCAAATTCTGGCTCTCTGCACGTATTCGCGTTTGAAATTACGAATTTTATACCAAAAATATGCAAATTACTGAGAGCTGAGATGGGTCACATTTTGCCCAAACCCTCTCTGCAGTTTTCAAAATATCCCAAACTCCCCAAATTCGACGCTTGAGCCATTTTTAAGAGCCATATTCTGGCTCTCTGCACGTATTCGCAGTTTAAAATTACGAATTTTATACCGAAAATATGCCAAATGCTGTGAACGGCGATGGGTCACATTATACACAAACTTTGCCTGCAGTTTTTAAAATATCCCCAAAATCCGCAATTCGAAGCTTGAGGCTTATTTTGGAGCCAAATTCTACCCCTCTGCACGTATTCGTAGTTTGAAGTTACGACTTTTTATACCGAAAATATGCCAATTCCCACGAGCAGCGATGGGTCACATTTTGCACAAACCCCCACTGCAGTTTTCAAAATATCCCAAACATCGCAAATTTGACCCTTGCGCAATATTTTTGAGCCAAATTCAGGTTCTCTGCAAGTATTCTCAGTTTGAAATTACGACTTTTATACCGAAAATATGCCAATTACTGAGAGCAGAGATGGTTTACATTTTGCCCAAACCCTCTTGCAGTTTTAAAACATATCACAAACATCTCAAATTTGACCCTTGAGCCATATTTCGGAGCCAAATTCTGGCTCTCTGCACGTATACGCAATATGAAATTACGACGTTTTATACCGAAAATCTGCCAATTACTGAAAGCGGCGATGGATCACATTTTGCCAAAACACCCCATGCAGTATTCAAAATGTCCCAAATATCCCAAATTCGACGCTTTGAGCCATTATTTGGAGCCAAATTCTGGTTCTCTACACGTATTCGCAGTTTGAAATTACGAATTTTTTACCGAAAGTATGCCAATTACTGAAAGCGTCGATGGATTACATTTTGCCCAAACCCTCCCAGCAGTTTTCAAACTATCCCAAACATCCCAAATTCGACGCTTGAGCCATATTTAGGAGCCAAATTCTGGCTCTCTGCAAGTATTCACAGAGTGAAATTACGACTTTTTATTCCAAAAATATGCCAAATACTGATAGCGGCAATGTGTCACATTTTGCCCAAACCCCCCTGCAGTTTTAAAACATCCCAAACATCCCTAATTCGACCCTTGAGCCATATTTTGGAGCCAAATTCTGGATCTCTGCACTTATTCGCAGTTTGAAATTACGACTTTTTATACCGGAAATATGTCAGTAACTAAAAGCGACGATGGATCACATTTTGCCCAAACCCTCCCTGCAGTTTTCAAAATATCCCAAACATTCCAAATTCAACGCTTGAGCACTATTTTGGAGCCAAATTCTGCCTCTCTGCACGTATTCGCAGTTTGAAATCAGGACTTTTTCGACCGAAAATATGCCAATTACTGAAAAAGGCGATTGGTCACATTTTGCCCAAACCCCCCGCTGCAGTTTTCAAAATATCCAAAACATCCCAATTTCGACCATTTAGCCATATTTTGGAGGCAAATTCTGACTCTCTGCACGTATTCGCAGTTTGAAATTACGCCATTTATACCGAAAATATGCCAATTACTGAGAGCAGCGAGGGGTCACAGTTTGGCCCCCCCCCCTGTAGTCTTCAAAATACCTCAAACATCCCAAATTCGACCCTTCAGCCATATTTTAGAGCCAATTTCTAGCTCTCTGCACGTATTCGCAGTTTGAATTTACGAATTTTTATGCCGAAAATATGCTAATTACTAAAAGCAGCGATGTGTCACATTTTGCACAAACCCCCCTGCAGTTTTCAAAATATCCAAAACATCCCAAATTTGACCCTTGACCAATATTTTGAAGCCAAATTCTGGCTCTCTGCACGTATTCGCAGTTTGAAATTAGGACTTTTTATACCGAAGATATGCCAATTACTGAGAGCTGCGATGGGTCACATTTTGCCCGAACCCCCCTCTGCAGATTTCAAAATATCCCAAACATCCCAAATTCGACGCTTGACCCATATTTAGGAGCCTAATTCTGGCTCTCTGTACATTTTCGCAGTAAGAAATTACGATGTTTTATACGGAAAATATGCCAATTACTGAAAGCGGCGATGGATCACATTTTGCCAATATAAATACTTCATTTTCAATTAACTATTTGTTTCTCGTTAAAATACTTGGTAAGGTATTTTAAGGGGAGAGGTTCTGTTTTTATTGCATATATCGACAATTCAGCCGGATTAGAGCGGTTTTACGAGTACATCTTCCTTCGGTAATATAAATGAAATATCAGGAACATTTTAGTATCGACAATTCAGCCGGATTAGAGCGGTTTTACGAGTACATCTTCCCTCGGTAATATAAACGGAAAATCAGGAACATTTTAGTTAATTTTAATGAAAACGCATTGATTTTTATCATTTGTATTGGAAACAACATTTTTATATGTCATTTCTAGGATCTAAATAATACGAAACCTCGCTCTATGATTTGAAATTAAAATCTTCATATTGGGTAATATAGCGACATTTTCCACGTCTTTCATGTAGCATGATTTTACGTAAATATATTCGTTTTTACCAATATTTCGATACAACTTCATGTAGTATCACGATATGTGATTTGGCCTTGAAATCTCAGAATTTCGCATAATATTGCATTTTGAGCAAGTTTTCTTGCATTTTGTTTCGTACTAAAAATCATCGAATTTAGCAATATTTTGAGGTTTAACATCCTCTTTTCCTGTATGTGATATAAACAAAATATCATCGAATTTGGCAATATTTTGCCGTTTTTCCACGTTTTTGTGAATTTTCATTTTATTGTTATTCAATCATTAAATATACGATAAAAATGATGCAAACACATAATTGATTAGAAATTAACATTAAATACTTCATTTTCAATCAACTATTTGCTTCTCGTTAAAATACTGAGTAAGATATTGAAAAGGGGAGAAGTTCTGTTTTTATTGCATATATCGACGTTTCAGCCGGATTAGAGCGGTTTTACGTGTACATCTTCCTTCGGTAATATAAACGGAAAATCAGGAACAATTTAGTTAATTCTAATGAAAACGTTGATTTTTATCATTTGTATTGGAAACCACATTTTTATATGTCTTTTGTAGGATCTAAAAAACACGAAACCTCGCTCTATGATTTGAAGTTAAAATCCTCAAATTTTGTAATATATCGATTTTTTTCACGTTTTTCATGTTTTTACGTAAATATATTCGGTTTACTAATATTTCGATACTACTTCATGTCTTTTCACGATATGTGATTTTGCCTTCAAATCTCAGAATTTCGCAAATTTTGAATTTTTAAACAAGTTTTCTGGCATTTTGTTTTGTACTAAAAATCATCGAATTTAGCAATATTTTGACGTTTATCATCTCCTTTTCCTTTATGTGATTTAAACAAAATATCATCGAATTAGGCAATATTTTGCCGTTTTTCCACGTTTTTGTGCATTTTCAATTTACTGTAATTAATTCATTAAATATACGATAAAAATTATGCAAACACATAATTGATTAGAAAATAACCCTAAATACCTCATTTTCAATCAACAATTTGTTTCTCGTTTGAATACTGAGTAAGATATTTAAAAGGGGAGAAGTTCTGTTTTATTCCATATATCGACGTTTCAGCCGGAATAGATCGGTTTTACGGGTACATCTTCCATCGTTAATATAAACGGAAAATCAGGAACATTTTAGTTAATTCTAAAGAAAACACATTGATTTTTATCATTTGTAATATCAACAACATTTTCATTTTCATAATTGTTTAAAAAGTTTTACTGCATATATCGACAATTCAAAAAAAGTTTGAAATTACGAGTTTTATACCGAAAATATGCCAATTACTGAGAACAGAGATGGTTTATCTTTTTCTCAAACCCTCTTGTAGTCTTAAAATATATCACAAACATCCCAAATTTGACCCTTGAACCATATTTCGGAGCCAAATTCTGGCTCTCTGCACGTATTCGCAGGTTGAAATTATTACTTTTTATACCGAAAATATGCCAATTACTGAGAGCGGCGATAGGTCACATTTTGCCCAAACCCCCCATCGCAGTTTTCAAAATATCTCAAGCATCCCCAATTCGCGGCTTGAGCCATATTTTGGAGCCAAATTCTGGCTCTCTGCACGTATTCGCAATATGAAATTACGACGTTTTATACCGAAAATATGCCAGTTACTGAGAGCGGCGATGGATCACATTTTGCCAAAACTCCCCATGCAGTTTTCAAAATGTCCCAAACATCCCAAATTCGACGCTTGAGCCATTATTTGGGGCCAAATTCTGGCTCTCTACACGTATTCGCAGTTTGAAATTACGAATTTTATACCGAAAATATGCCAATTACTGAGTGCAGCGATGGGTCACATTTTATACAAAGCCACCCTGCAGTTTTCAAAATATCCCAAACATCCCAAATTCTACGCTTGAGCCATAGTTTGGCGCCAAATTCCGGTTCACTGCACGTAATCGCATTTTGAAATTACGACTTTTTATTCCGAAAATATGCTAATTCCTGCGAGCGGCGATGAGTCACATTCTGCCAAACCCCCCCCCCCCCCTGCGTTTTCAAAATATCCCAGACATTCCAAATTCGACCCTTAAGCTATATTTTGGAGCCAAATTCTGGCTCTTTGCACGTATTCGCAGTTTGAAATTAGGACTCTTTATACCGAAAATATGCCAATTACTGAAAGCGGCTATAGATCACATTTTGACCAAAAAAGCAGTTTTCTGTCTCTCTGCACGTATTCACAGTTTGAAATTTCGACTTTTTATACCAAAAATATGCCAATTACTGACAGCGGCGATGGGTCACATTTATTCCAAAACCCTCTGCAGTTTTCAAAATATTCCAATCTTACCAAATTCAACGCTTGAGCTATATTTCGGAGCCAAATTCTGGCTCCATGCACGTAATCGCAGTTAGAAATTTCGAGTTTTTATACCAAAAATATGCCAATTACTTAGAGCAGCGATGTGTCACTTTTTGCCCCCCCCCCCCCCCCTGCAGTTTTCAAAATACCCCAAACGTTCCAAATTCAACGCTTGAGCTATATTTAGGAGCCAAATTCTGGCTCTCTGCACGTATTCGCAGTTTGAAATTACGAATTTTATACCGAAAATATGCCAATTGCTGAAAGCGGCGATGTATCACATTTTGCCCAAACCCTCCCTGCAGTTTTCAAAATATCCCAAACGCTCCAAATTCAACGCTTGAGCTATATTTAGGAGCCAAATTCTGGCTCGCTGCACGTATTCGCTGTTTGAAATTACGAATTTTATACCAAAAATATGCAAATTACTGAGAGCTGAGATGGGTCACATTTTGCCCAAACCCTCTCTGCAGTTTCAAAATATCCCAAACTCCCCAAATTCGACGCTTGAGCCATTTTTAAGAGCCATATTCTGGCTCTCTGCACGTATTCGCAGTTTAAAATTACGAATTTTATACCGAAAATATGCCAAATGCTGTGAACGGCGATGGGTCACATTATACCCAAACCTCGCCTGCAGTTTTTAAAATATCCCCAAAATCCGCAATTCGAAGCTTGAGGCTTATTTTGGAGCCAAATTCTACCCCTCTGCACGTATTCGTAGTTTGAAGTTACGACTTTTTATACCGAAAATATGCCAATTCCCACGAGCAGCGATGGGTCACATTTTGCACAAACCCCCACTGCAGTTTTCAAAATATCCCAAACATCGCAAATTTGACCCTTGCGCAATATTTTTGAGCCAAATTCAGGTTCTCTGCAAGTATTCTCAGTTTGAAATTACGACTTTTATACCGAAAATATGCCAATTACTGAGAGCAGAGATGGTTTACATTTTGCCCAAACCCTCTTGCAGTTTTAAAACATATCACAAACATCTCAAATTTGACCCTTGAGCCATATTTCGGAGCCAAATTCTGGCTCTCTGCACGTATACGCAATATGAAATTACGACGTTTTATACCGAAAATCTGCCAATTACTGAAAGCGGCGATGGATCACATTTTGCCAAAACACCCCATGCAGTATTCAAAATGTCCCAAATATCCCAAATTCGACGCTTTGAGCCATTATTTGGAGCCAAATTCTGGTTCTCTACACGTATTCGCAGTTTGAAATTACGAATTTTTTACCGAAAGTATGCCAATTTCTGAAAGCGTCGATGGATTACATTTTGCCCAAACCCTCCCAGCAGTTTTCAAACTATCCCAAACATCCCAAATTCGACGCTTGAGCCATATTTAGGAGCCAAATTCTGGCTCTCTGCAAGTATTCACAGAGTGAAATTACGACTTTTTATTCCAAAAATATGCCAAATACTGATAGCGGCAATGTGTCACATTTTGCCCAAACCCCCCTGCAGTTTTAAAACATCCCAAACATCCCTAATTCGACCCTTGAGCCATATTTTGGAGCCAAATTCTGGATCTCTGCACTTATTCGCAGTTTGAAATTACGACTTTTTATACCGGAAATATGTCAGTAACTAAAAGCGACGATGGATCACATTTTGCCCAAACCCTCCCTGCAGTTTTCAAAATATCCCAAACATTCCAAATTCAACGCTTGAGCACTATTTTGGAGCCAAATTCTGCCTCTCTGCACGTATTCGCAGTTTGAAATCAGGATTTTTTCGACCGAAAATATGCCAATTACTGAAAAAGGCGATTGGTCACATTTTGCCCAAACCCCCCGCTGCAGTTTTCAAAATATCCAAAACATCCCAATTTCGACCATTTAGCCATATTTTGGAGGCAAATTCTGACTCTCTGCACGTATTCGCAGTTTGAAATTACGCCATTTATACCGAAAATATGCCAATTACTGAGAGCAGCGAGGGGGCACAGTTTGCCCCCCCCCCTGTAGTCTTCAAAATACCTCAAACAACCCAAATTCGACCCTTCAGCCATATTTTAGAGCCAATTTCTAGCTCTCTGCACGTATTCGCAGTTTGAATTTACGAATTTTTATGCCGAAAATATGCTAATTACTAAAAGCAGCGATGTGTCACATTTTGCACAAACCCCCCTGCAGTTTTCAAAATATCCCAAACATCCCAAATTTGACCCTTGAACCATATTTTGATGCCAAATTCTGGCTCTCTGCACGTATTCGCAGTTTGAAATTATGACTTTTTATACCGAAGATATGCCAATTACTGAGAGCTGCGATGGGTCACATTTTGCCCGAACCCCCCTCTGCAGATTTCAAAATATCCCAAACATCCCAAATTCGACGCTTGACCCATATTTAGGAGCCAAATTCTGGCTCTCTGCACGTATTCCCAGTTTGAAATTACTAATTTTATACCGAAAATATGCCAATTACTGTAAGCTGCGCTGGGTCCCATTATGCTCAAACCTCCTTTGCAGTTTTCAAAATATCCCAAGAATCCCCAATTCGACGCTAGAGCCTTATTTTGGAGCCAAATTTTGGCTCTCTGCACGTATTCGTAGTTTGAAATTACGACTTTTTATACCGAAAATATGCCAATTACTGAGAGCAGCGATAGGTCACATTTTGCCCAAACCCACCATCGCAGTTTTCAAAATATCCCAAACATTAAAAATTCGCAGCTTGAGCCATATTTTGGAGCCTAATTCTGGCTCTCTGTACATTTTCGCAGTAAGAAATTACGATGTTTTATACGGAAAATATGCCAATTACTGAAAGCGGCGATGGATCACATTTTGCCAATATAAATACTTCATTTTCAATTAACTATTTGTTTCTCGTTAAAATACTTGGTAAGGTATTTTAAGGGGAGAGGTTCTGTTTTTATTGCATATATCGACAATTCAGCCGGATTAGAGCGGTTTTACGAGTACATCTTCCTTCGGTAATATAAATGAAATATCAGGAACATTTTAGTATCAACAATTCAGCCGGATTAGAGCGGTTTTACGAGTACATCTTCCCTCGGTAATATAAACGGAAAATCAGGAACATTTTAGTTAATTTTAATGAAAACGCATTGATTTTTATCATTTGTATTGGAAACAACATTTTTATATGTCATTTCTAGGATCTAAATAATACGAAACCTCGCTCTATGATTTGAAATTAAAATCTTCATATTGGGTAATATAGCGACATTTTCCACGTCTTTCATGTAGCATGATTTTACGTAAATATATTCGTTTTTACCAATATTTCGATACAACTTCATGTAGAATCACGATATGTGATTTGGCCTTGAAATCTCAGAATTTCGCATAATATTGCATTTTGAGCAAGTTTTCTTGCATTTTGTTTCGTACTAAAAATCATCGAATTTAGCAATATTTTGAGGTTTAACATCCCCTTTTCCTGTATGTGATATAAACAAAATATCATCGAATTTGGCAATATTTTGCCGTTTTTCCACGTTTTTGTGAATTTTCAGTTTATTGTTATTCATTCATTAAATATACGATAAAAATGATGCAAACACATAATTGATTAGAAATTAACATTAAATACTTCATTTTCAATCAACTATTTGCTTCTCGTTAAAATACTGAGTAAGATATTGAAAAGGGGAGAAGTTCTGTTTTTATTGCATATATCGACGTTTCAGCCGGATTAGAGCGGTTTTACGTGTACATCTTCCTTCGGTAATATAAACGGAAAATCAGGAACAATTTAGTTAATTCTAATGAAAACGTTGATTTTTATCATTTGTATTGGAAACCACATTTTTATATGTCTTTTGTAGGATCTAAAAAACACGAAACCTCGCTCTATGATTTGAAGTTAAAATCCTCAAATTTTGTAATATATCGATTTTTTTCACGTTTTTCATGTTTTTACGTAAATATATTCGGTTTACTAATATTTCGATACTACTTCATGTCTTTTCACGATATGTGATTTTGCCTTCAAATCTCAGAATTTCGCAAATTTTGAATTTTTAAGCAAGTTTTCTGGCATTTTGTTTTGTACTAAAAATCATCGAATTTAGCAATATTTTGACGTTTATCATCTCCTTTTCCTTTATGTGATTTAAACAAAATATCATCGAATTAGGCAATATTTTGCCGTTTTTCCACGTTTTTGTGCATTTTCAATTTACTGTAATTAATTCATTAAATATACGATAAAAATTATGCAAACACATAATTGATTAGAAAATAACCCTAAATACCTCATTTTCAATCAACAATTTGTTTCTCGTTAAAATACTGAGTAAGATATTTAAAAGGGGAGAAGTTCTGTTTTATTGTATATATCGACGTTTCAGCCGGAATAGATCGGTTTTACGGGTACATCTTCCATCGTTAATATAAACGGAAAATCAGGAACATTTTAGTTAATTCTAAAGAAAACAAATTGATTTTTATCATTTGTAATATCAACAACATTTTCATTTTCATAATTGTTTAAAAAGTTTTACTGCATATATCGACAATTCAAAAAAAGTTTGAAATTACGAGTTTTATACCGAAAATATGCCAATTACTGAGAACAGAGATGGTTTACCTTTTTCTCAAACCCTCTTGTAGTCTTAAAATATATCACAAACATCCCAAATTTGACCCTTGAACCATATTTCGGAGCCAAATTCTGGCTCTCTGCACGTATTCGCAATATGAAATTACGACGTTTTATACCGAAAATATGCCAGTTACTGAGAGCGGCGATGGATCACATTTTGCCAAAACTCCCCATGCAGTTTTAAAAATGTCCCAAACATCCCAAATTCGACGCTTGAGCCATTATTTGGGGCCAAATTCTGGCTCTCTACACGTATTCGCAGTTTGAAATTACGAATTTTATACCGAAATTATGCCAATTACTGAGTGCGGTGATGGGTCACATTTTACACAAAGCCACCCTGCAGTTTTCAAAATATCCCAAACATCCCAAATTCTACGCTTGAGCCATAGTTTGGCGCCAAATTCTGGTTCACTGCACGTAATCGCATTTTGAAATTATGACTCTTTATTCCGAAAATATGCTAATTCCTGCGAGCGGCGATGAGTCACATTCTGCCAAAACCCCCCCTGCGTTTTCAAAATATCCCAGACATCCCAAATTCGACCCTTAAGCCATATTTTGGAGCCAAATTCTGGCTCTTTGCACGTATTCGCAGTTTGAAATTAGGACTCTTTATACCGAAAATATGCCAATTACTGAAAGCGGCTATAGATCACATTTTGACCAAAAAAGCAGTTTTCTGTCTCTCTGCACGTATTCACAGTTTGAAATTTCGACTTTTTATACCAAAAATATGCCAATTACTGACAGCGGCGATGGGTCACATTTATTCCAAAACCCTCTGCAGTTTTCAAAATATTCCAATCTTACCAAATTCAACGCTTGAGCTATATTTCGGAGCCAAATTCTGGCTCCATGCACGTAATCGCAGTTAGAAATTTCGACTTTTTATACCAAAAATATGCCAATTACTTAGAGCAGCGATGTGTCACTTTTTGCCCCCCCCCCCCCCCTGCAGTTCTCAAAATACCCCAAACGTTCCAAATTCAACGCTTGAGCAATATTTAGGAGCCAAATTCTGGCTCTCTGCACGTATTCGCAGTTTGAAATTACGACTTTTTACACTGCAAATAGGCAAAATTCTGAGAGCAGCGATGTGTCACTTTTTGCCCAAACCCTCCCCTGCAGTTTTCAAAATATTCCAAACATCCCAACTTCGACGCTTGAGCAATATTTTAGAGCAAAATTCTCGCTCTCTGCACGTAATCACAGTTTGAAATTACGAATTTTTATACCGAAAACATACGAATTACTGAGAACAGCGATGGGTCACTTTTTGCCCCCCCCTCCCCTGCAGTTCTCAAAATACCCCAAACGTTCCAAATTCAACGCTTGAGCTATATTTAGGAGCCAAATTCTGGCTCTCTGCACGTATTCGCAGTTTGAAATTACGAATTTTATACCGAAAATATGCCAATTGCTGAAAGCGGCGATGTATCACATTTTGCCCAAACCCTCCCTGCAGTTTTCAAAATATCCCAAACGCTCCAAATTCAACGCTTGAGCTATATTTAGGAGCCAAATTCTGGCTCTCTGCACGTATTCGCTGTTTGAAATTACGAATTTTATACCAAAAATATGCAAATTACTGAGAGCTGAGATGGGTCACATTTTGCCCAAACCCTCTCTGCAGTTTTCAAAATATCCCAAACTCCCCAAATTCGACGCTTGAGCCATTTTTAAGAGCCATATTCTGGCTCTCTGCACGTATTCGCAGTTTAAAATTACGATTTTATACCGAAAATATGCCAAATGCTGTGAACGGCGATGGGTCACATTATACCCAAACCTCGCCTGCAGTTTTTAAAATATCCCCAAAATCCGCAATTCGAAGCTTGAGGCTTATTTTGGAGCCAAATTCTACCCCTCTGCACGTATTCGTAGTTTGAAGTTACGACTTTTTATACCGAAAATATGCCAATTCCCACGAGCAGCGATGGGTCACATTTTGCACAAACCCCCACTGCAGTTTTCAAAATATCCCAAACATCGCAAATTTGACCCTTGCGCAATATTTTTGAGCCAAATTCAGGTTCTCTGCAAGTATTCTCAGTTTGAAATTACGACTTTTATACCGAAAATATGCCAATTACTGAGAGCAGAGATGGTTTACATTTTGCCCAAACCCTCTTGCAGTTTTAAAACATATCACAAACATCTCAAATTTGACCCTTGAGCCATATTTCGGAGCCAAATTCTGGCTCTCTGCACGTATACGCAATATGAAATTACGACGTTTTATACCGAAAATCTGCCAATTACTGAAAGCGGCGATGGATCACATTTTGCCAAAACACCCCATGCAGTATTCAAAATGTCCCAAATATCCCAAATTCGACGCTTTGAGCCATTATTTGGAGCCAAATTCTGGTTCTCTACACGTATTCGCAGTTTGAAATTACGAATTTTTTACCGAAAGTATGCCAATTTCTGAAAGCGTCGATGGATTACATTTTGCCCAAACCCTCCCAGCAGTTTTCAAACTATCCCAAACATCCCAAATTCGACGCTTGAGCCATATTTAGGAGCCAAATTCTGGCTCTCTGCAAGTATTCACAGAGTGAAATTACGACTTTTTATTCCAAAAATATGCCAAATACTGATAGCGGCAATGTGTCACATTTTGCCCAAACCCCCCTGCAGTTTTAAAACATCCCAAACATCCCTAATTCGACCCTTGAGCCATATTTTGGAGCCAAATTCTGGATCTCTGCACTTATTCGCAGTTTGAAATTACGACTTTTTATACCGGAAATATGTCAGTAACTAAAAGCGAAGATGGATCACATTTTGCCCAAACCCTCCCTGCAGTTTTCAAAATATCCCAAACATTCCAAATTCAACGCTTCAGCACTATTTTGGAGCCAAATTCTGCCTCTCTGCACATATTCGCAGTTTGAAATCAGGACTTTTTCGACCGAAAATATGCCAATTACTGAAAAAGGCGATTGGTCACATTTTGCCCAAACCCCCCGCTGCAGTTTTCAAAATATCCAAAACATCCCAATTTCGACCATTTAGCCATATTTTGGAGGCAAATTCTGACTCTCTGCACGTATTCGCAGTTTGAAATTACGCCATTTATACCGAAAATATGCCAATTACTGAGAGCAGCGAGGGGTCACAGTTTGCCCCCCCCCCCCTGTAGTCTTCAAAATACCTCAAACATCCCAAATTCGACCCTTCAGCCATATTTTAGAGCCAATTTCTAGCTCTCTGCACGTATTCGCAGTTTGAATTTACGAATTTTTATGCCGAAAATATGCTAATTACTAAAAGCAGCGATGTGTCACATTTTGCACAAACCCCCCTGCAGTTTTCAAAATATCCCAAACATCCCAAATTTGACCCTTGAACCATATTTTGAAGCCAAATTCTGGCTCTCTGCACGTATTCGCAGTTTGAAATTAGGACTTTTTATACCGAAGATATGCCAATTACTGAGAGCTGCGATGGGTCACATTTTGCCCGAACCCCCCTCTGCAGATTTCAAAATATCCCAAACATCCCAAATTCGACGCTTGACCCATATTTAGGAGCCAAATTCTGGCTCTCTGCACGTATTCCCAGTTTGAAATTACTAATTTTATACCGAAAATATGCCAATTACTGTAAGCTGCGCTGGGTCCCATTATGCTCAAACCTCCTTTGCAGTTTTCAAAATATCCCAAGAATCCCCAATTCGACGCTAGAGCCTTATTTTGGAGCCAAATTTTGGCTCTCTGCACGTATTCGTAGTTTGAAATTACGACTTTTTATACCGAAAATATGCCAATTACTGAGAGCAGCGATAGGTCACATTTTGCCCAAACCCACCATCGCAGTTTTCAAAATATCCCAAACATCCAAAATTCGCAGCTTGAGCCATATTTTGGAGCCTAATTCTGGCTCTCTGTACATTTTCGCAGTAAGAAATTACGATGTTTTATACGGAAAATATGCCAATTACTGAAAGCGGCGATGGATCACATTTTGCCAATATAAATACTTCATTTTCAATTAACTATTTGTTTCTCGTTAAAATACTTGGTAAGGTATTTTAAGGGGAGAGGTTCTGTTTTTATTGCATTTATCGACAATTCAGCCGGATTAGAGCGGTTTTACGAGTACATCTTCCTTCGGTAATATAAATGAAATATCAGGAACATTTTAGTATCGACAATTCAGCCGGATTAGAGCGGTTTTACGAGTACATCTTCCCTCGGTAATATAAACGGAAAATCAGGAACATTTTAGTTAATTTTAATGAAAACGCATTGATTTTTATCATTTGTATTGGAAACAACATTTTTATATGTCATTTCTAGGATCTAAATAATACGAAACCTCGCTCTATGATTTGAAATTAAAATCTTCATATTGGGTAATATAGCGACATTTTCCACGTCTTTCATGTAGCATGATTTTACGTAAATATATTCGTTTTTACCAATATTTCGATACAACTTCATGTAGTATCACGATATGTGATTTGGCCTTGAAATCTCAGAATTTCGCATAATATTGCATTTTGAGCAAGTTTTCTTGCATTTTGTTTCGTACTAAAAATCATCGAATTTAGCAATATTTTGAGGTTTAACATCCCCTTTTCCTGTATGTGATATAAACAAAATATCATCGAATTTGGCAATATTTTGCCGTTTTTCCACGTTTTTGTGAATTTTCAGTTTATTGTTATTCATTCATTAAATATACGATAAAAATGATGCAAACACATAATTGATTAGAAATTAACATTAAATACTTCATTTTCAATCAACTATTTGCTTCTCGTTAAAATACTGAGTAAGATATTGAAAAGGGGAGAAGTTCTGTTTTTATTGCATATATCGACGTTTCAGCCGGATTAGAGCGGTTTTACGTGTACATCTTCCTTCGGTAATATAAACGGAAAATCAGGAACAATTTAGTTAATTCTAATGAAAACGTTGATTTTTATCATTTGTATTGGAAACCACATTTTTATATGTCTTTTGTAGGATCTAAAAAACACGAAACCTCGCTCTATGATTTGAAGTTAAAATCCTCAAATTTTGTAATATATCGATTTTTTTCACGTTTTTCATGTTTTTACGTAAATATATTCGGTTTACTAATATTTCGATACTACTTCATGTCTTTTCACGATATGTGATTTTGCCTTCAAATCTCAGAATTTCGCAAATTTTGAATTTTTAAGCAAGTTTTCTGGCATTTTGTTTTGTACTAAAAATCATCGAATTTAGCAATATTTTGACGTTTATCATCTCCTTTTCCTTTATGTGATTTAAACAAAATATCATCGAATTAGGCAATATTTTGCCGTTTTTCCACGTTTTTGTGCATTTTCAATTTACTGTAATTAATTCATTAAATATACGATAAAAATTATGCAAACACATAATTGATTAGAAAATAACCCTAAATACCTCATTTTCAATCAACAATTTGTTTCTCGTTAAAATACTGAGTAAGATATTTAAAAGGGGAGAAGTTCTGTTTTATTGCATATATCGACGTTTCATCCGGAATAGATCGGTTTTACGGGTACATCTTCCATCGTTAATATAAACGGAAAATCAGGAACATTTTAGTTAATTCTAAAGAAAACACATTGATTTTTATCATTTGTAATATCAACAACATTTTCATTTTCATAATTGTTTAAAAAGTTTTACTGCATATATCGACAATTCAAAAAAAGTTTGAAATTACGAGTTTTATACCGAAAATATGCCAATTACTGAGAACAGAGATGGTTTACCTTTTTCTCAAACCCTCTTGTAGTCTTAAAATATATCACAAACATCCCAAATTTGACCCTTGAACCATATTTCGGAGCCAAATTCTGGCTCTCTGCACGTATTCGCAATATGAAATTACGACGTTTTATACCGAAAATATGCCAATTACTGAGAGCGGCGATAGGTCACATTTTGCCCAAACCCCCCATCGCAGTTTTCAAAATATCTCAAGCATCCCCAATTCGCGGCTTGAGCCATATTTTGGAGCCAAATTCTGGCTCTCTGCACGTATTCGCAATATGAAATTACGACGTTTTATACCGAAAACATGACAATTACTGAGAGCGGCGATGGATCACATTTTGCCAAAACTCCCCATGCAGTTTTCAAAATGTCCCAAACATCCCAAATTCGACGCTTGAGCCATTATTTGGGGCCAAATTCTGGCTCTCTACACGTATTCGCAGTTTGAAATTACGAATTTTATACCGAAAATATGCCAATTACTGAGTGCGGCGATGGGTCACATTTTACACAAAGCCACCCTGCAGTTTTCAAAATATCCCAAACATCCCAAATTCTACGCTTGAGCCATAGTTTGGCGCCAAATTCTGGTTCACTGCACGTAATCGCATTTTGAAATTACGACTCTTTATTCCGAAAATATGCTAATTCCTGCGAGCGGCGATGAGTCACATTCTGCCAAAACCCCCCCTGCGTTTTCAAAATATCCCAGACATCCCAAATTCGACCCTTAAGCCATATTTTGGAGCCAAATTCTGGCTCTTTGCACGTATTCGCAGTTTGAAATTAGGACTCTTTATACCGAAAATATGCCAATTACTGAAAGCGGCTATAGATCACATTTTGACCAAAAAAGCAGTTTTCTGTCTCTCTGCACGTATTCACAGTTTGAAATTTCGACTTTTTATACCAAAAATATGCCAATTACTGACAGCGGCGATGGGTCACATTTATTCCAAAACCCTCCGCAGTTTTCAAAATATTCCAATCTTACCAAATTCAACGCTTGAGCTATATTTCGGAGCCAAATTCTGGCTCCATGCACGTAATCGCAGTTAGAAATTTCGACTTTTTATACCAAAAATATGCCAATTACTTAGAGCAGCGATGTGTCACTTTTTGCCCCCCCCCCCCTGCAGTTCTCAAAATACCCCAAACGTTCCAAATTCAACGCTTGAGCAATATTTAGGAGCCAAATTCTGGCTCTCTGCACGTATTCGCAGTTTGAAATTACGACTTTTTACACCGCAAATAGGCAAAATTCTGAGAGCAGCGATTTGTCACTTTTTGCCCAAACCCTCCCCTGCAGTTTTCAAAATATTCCAAACATCCCAACTTCGACGCTTGAGCAATATTTTAGAGCAAAATTCTCGCTCCCTGCACGTAATCGCAGTTTGAAATTACGAATTTTTATACCGAAAACATACGAATTACTGAGAACAGCGATGGGTCACTTTTTGCCCCCCCCCCCCCCCCTGCAGTTCTCAAAATACCCCAAACGTTCCAAATTCAACGCTTGAGCTATATTTAGGAGCCAAATTCTGGCTCTCTGCACGTATTCGCAGTTTGAAATTACGATTTTTTTACCGAAAGTATGCCAATTACTGAGTGCAGCGATGGGTCACATTTTACACAAAGCCACCCTGCAGTTCTCAAAATACCCCAAACGTTCCAAATTCAACGCTTGAGCTATATTTAGGAGCCAAATTCTGGCTCTCTGCACGTATTCGCAGTTTGAAATTACGAATTTTATACCGAAAATATGCCAATTGCCGAAAGCGGCGATGTATCACATTTTGCCCAAACCTTCCCTGCAGTTTTCAAAATATCCCAAACGCTCCAAATTCAACGCTTGAGCTATATTTAGGAGCCAAATTCTGGCTCTCTGCACGTATTCGCTGTTTGAAATTACGAATTTTATACCAAAAATATGCAGATTACTGAGAGCTGAGATGGGTCACATTTTGCCCAAACCCTCTCTGCAGTTTTCAAAATATCCCAAACTCCCCAAATTCGACGCTTGAGCCATTTTTAAGAGCCATATTCTGGCTCTCTGCACGTATTCGCAGTTTAAAATTACGAATTTTATACCGAAAATATGCCAAATGCTGTGAACGGCGATGGGTCACATTATACCCAAACCTCGCCTGCAGTTTTTAAAATATCCCCAAAATCCGCAATTCGAAGCTTGAGGCTTATTTTGGAGCCAAATTCTACCCCTCTGCACGTATTCGTAGTTTGAAGTTACGACTTTTTATACCGAAAATATGCCAATTCCCACGAGCAGCGATGGGTCACATTTTGCACAAACCCCACTGCAGTTTTCAAAATATCCCAAACATCGCAAATTTGACCCTTGCGCAATATTTTTGAGCCAAATTCAGGTTCTCTGCAAGTATTCTCAGTTTGAAATTACGACTTTTATACCGAAAATATGCCAATTACTGAGAGCAGAGATGGTTTACATTTTGCCCAAACCCTCTTGCAGTTTTAAAACATATCACAAACATCTCAAATTTGACCCTTGAGCCATATTTCGGAGCCAAATTCTGGCTCTCTGCACGTATACGCAATATGAAATTACGACGTTTTATACCGAAAATCTGCCAATTACTGAAAGCGGCGATGGATCACATTTTGCCAAAACACCCCATGCAGTATTCAAAATGTCCCAAATATCCCAAATTCGACGCTTTGAGCCATTATTTGGAGCCAAATTCTGGTTCTCTACACGTATTCGCAGTTTGAAATTACGAATTTTTTACCGAAAGTATGCCAATTACTGAGTGCAGCGATGGGTCACATTTTACACAAAGCCACCCTGCAGTTTTCAAAATATCAGAAACATCCCAAATTCTACGCTTGAGCCATAGTTTGGCGCCAAATTCTGGTTCACTGCACGTATTCGCATTTTGAAATTATGAATTTTTATACCGAAAATATGCTAATTCCTGCGAGCGGCGATGGGTCACATTCTGCCCAAACCCTCCCCTGCAGTTTTCAAAATATCCCAAACATCCCAAACTCAACGCTTGAACCATATTTTGGAGCCAAACTCTGGCTCTCTGCACATATTCGCAGTTTGAAATTACGACTTTTTACACCGAAAATATGCAAGTTTCTGAGAGCAGCGATGGATTCCGTTTTTCCCCACCCCCCTGCTGTTTTCAAAATACTCAAAACATCCCAGCTTCGACGCTTGAGCAATATTTTAGAGCATAATTCACACTCTCTGCACGTATTCGCAGTTTGAAATTACGAATTTTTCTACCGAAAACATACCAATTACTGACAACGGCAATGGGTCACTTTTTGCCCCCCCCCCCCCCTGCAGTTTTCAAAATATCCCAAACGTTCCAAATTCGACGTTTGAGCTATATTTAGATGCCAAATTCTGGCTCTCTGCACGTATTCGCAGTTTGAAATTACGAATTTTATACCGAAAATATGCCAATTACTGTAAGTGGCGATGGTTCATATTTTGACCAATCCCTCCTGTAGTCTTCAAAATATCCCAAACATCCCAAAAGAGACCCTTAAGCCATATCTTGGAGCAAAATTGTGGCTCTCTGCACGTTTTCGCAGTTTGAAATTACGATTTATTGTACGGAAAATATGCCAATTACTGAAAGCAGCGATGGGTCACATTTTGCCCAAACCCTCCCTGCAGTTTTCAAAATATCCCAAACATCCCAAATTTGACGCTTGAGCTAAATTTTGAAGCCAAATTCTGGCTCTCTGAAAGAATTTGCCGTTTGTAATTATGACTTTTTATACAGAAAAAATGCAAATTTCAGAGAGAGCAGCGATGGGTCACATTTTGCGCTTACAGGCCCTGCAGTTTTTAAAATATTCCAAATATCCCAAACTCGACGCTTGAGCCATCTTTTGGAGCCAAATTCTGGTTCTCTGCACATATTCGCATTTTGAAATTACGACTTTTTATACCGAAAATATGCCAATTCCTGAGAGCGGCGATGGGTCACACTTTGCTCAAACCCCCTGTAGTTTTTAAAATATCCAAGACATCCCAAATTCGACCCTTGAGCCATATTTGGGAGCCAAATTCTGTCTCTCTGCAAGTATTCGCAGTTCTAAATTACGACTTTTTATATCGAAAATATGCCAATTCCTGAGAGCAGCGATGTATCACATTTTGCCCAAACCTTCCCTGCAGTTTTCAAAATATCCATGACATCCCAAATTCGACGCTTGAGACATATTTTGGAGCCAAATTCTGGCTCTCTGCAAGTATTCGCAGTTTGAAATTACGACTTATTATTCCGAAAATATGCCAAATACTGAAAGCGACGATGGGTCACCTTTTGCCCTAACCCCCCTTGCAGTTTTCAAAATATCCCAAACATCCCAAATTCGAACCTTGAGCCATATTTTGGGGCCAGATTCTGGATCTCTGCACGTATTCGCAGTTTGAAATTACGAATTTTTATACCGAAAATATGTCAATTACTGAGAGCTCCGATGGGTCAAATTTTGCCCAAACCCCCTCTGCAGTTTTCAAAATATCCCAAACATCCCAAATTCGACGCTTGAGCCATATTTAGGAGCCATATCCTGGCTCTCTGCACGTATTCGCAGTTTAAAATTACTAATTTTATACCGAAAATATGCCAATTGCTCCGAACGGCGATGGGTCACATTATACCCAAACCTCGCCTGCAGTTTTTAAAATATCCCCAAAATCCGCAATTCGAAGCTTGAGGCTTATTTTGGAGCCAAATTCTACCCCTCTGCACGTATTCGTAGTTTGAAGTTACGACTTTTTATACCGAAAATATGCCAATTCCCACGAGCAGCGATGGGTCACATTTTGCACAAACCCCCACTGCAGTTTTCAAAATATCCCAAACATCGCAAATTTGACCCTTGCGCAATATTTTTTAGCCAAATTCAGGTTCTCTGCAAGTATTCTCAGTTTGAAATTACGACTTTTATACCGAAAATATGCCAATTACTGAGAGCAGAGATGGTTTACATTTTGCCCAAACCCTCTTGCAGTTTTAAAACATATCACAAACATCCCAAATTTGACCCTTGAGCCATATTTCGGAGCCAAATTCTGGCTCTCTGCACGTATACGCAATATGAAATTACGACGTTTTATACCGAAAATCTGCCAATTACTGAAATCGGCGATGGATCACATTTTGCCAAAACACCCCATGCAGTATTCAAAATGTCCCAAATATCCCAAATTCGACGCTTTGAGCCATTATTTGGAGCCAAATTCTGGTTCTCTACACGTATTCGCAGTTTGAAATTACGAATTTTTTACCGAAAGTATGCCAATTACTGAGTGCAGCGATGGGTCACATTTTACACAAAGCCACCCTGCAGTTTTCAAAATATCAGAAACATCCCAAATTCTACGCTTGAGCCATAGTTTGGCGCCAAATTCTGGTTCACTGCACGTATTCGCATTTTGAAATGATGACTTTTTATACCGAAAATATGCTAATTCCTGCGAGCGGCGATGGGTCACATTCTGCCCAAACCCTCCCCTGCAGTTTTCAAAATATCCCAAACATCCCAAACTCAACGCTTGAACCATATTTTGGAGCCAAACTCTCGCTCTCTGCACATATTCGCAGTTTGAAATTACGACTTTTTACACCGAAAATATGCAAGTTTCTGAGAGCAGCGATGGATCCCATTTTGCCCCACCCCCCTGCTGTTTTCAAAATATTCAAAACATCCCAGCTTCGACGCTTGAGCAATATTTTAGAGCATAATTCTCACTCTCTGCACGTATTCGCAGTTTGAAATTACGAATTTTTCTACCGAAAACATACCAATTACTGACAACGGCAATGGGTCACTTTTTGCCCAAACCCCCCCCCCCCCCTGCAGTTTTCAAAATATCCCAAACGTTCCAAATTCGACGTTTGAGCTATATTTAGATGCCAAATTCTGGCTCTCTGCACGTATTCGCAGTTTGAAATTACGAATTTTATACCGAAAATATGCCAATTACTGTAAGTGGCGATGGTTCATATTTTGACCAATCCCTCCTGTAGTCTTCAAAATATCCCAAACATCCCAAGAGAGACCCTTAAGCCATATCTTGGAGCAAAATTCTGGCTCTCTGCACGTATTCGCAGTTTGAAATTACGATTTATTGTACGGAAAATATGCCAATTACTGAAAGCAGCGATGGGTCACATTTTGCCCAAACCCTCCCTGCAGTTTTCAAAATATCCCAAACATCCCAAATTTGACGCTTGAGCTAAATTTTGAAGCCAAATTCTGGCTCTCTGCAAGAATTTGCCGTTTGTAATTATGACTTTTTATACAGAAAAAATGTAAATTTCAGAGAGAGCAGCGATGGGTCACATTTTGCGCTTACAGGCCCTGCAGTTTTTAAAATATTCCAAATATCCCAAACTCGACGCTTGAGCCATCTTTTGGAGCCAAATTCTGGTTCTCTGCACATATTCGCATTTTGAAATTACGACTTTTTATACCGAAAATATGCCAATTCCTGAGAGCGGCGATGGGTCACACTTTGCTCAAACCCCCTGTAGTTTTTAAAATATCCAAGACATCCCAAATTCGACCCTTGAGCCATATTTTGGAGCCAAATTCTGTCTCTCTGCAAGTATTTGCAGTTCTAAATTACGACTTTTTATATCGAAAATATGCCAATTCCTGAGAGCAGCGATGTATCACATTTTGCCCAAACCTTCCCTGCAGTTTTCAAAATATCCATGACATCCCAAATTCGACGCTTGAGCCATATTTTGGAGCCAAATTCTGGCTCTCTGCAAGTATTCGCAGTTTGAAATTACGACTTATTATTCCGAAAATATGCCAAATACTGAAAGCGACGATGGGTCACCTTTTGCCCTAACCCCCCTTGCACTTTTCAAAATATCCCAAACATCCTAAATTCGAACCTTGAGCCATATTTTGGGGCCAGATTCTGGATCTCTGCACGTATTCGCAGTTTGAAATTACGAATTTTTATACCGAAAATATGTCAATTACTGAGAGCTGCGATGGGTCAAATTTTGCCCAAACCCCCTCTGCAGTTTTCAAAATATCCCAAACATCCCAAATTCGACGCTTGAGCCATATTTAGGAGCCATATCCTGGCTCTCTGCACGTATTCGCAGTTTAAAATTACTAATTTTATACCGAAAATATGCCAATTGCTGTGAACGGCGATGGGTCACATTATGCCCAAACCTCCCCTGCCGTTTTCAAAATATCCCAAAAATACGCAATTCGAAGCTTGAGCCTTATTTTGGAGCCAAATTCTGGCGCTCTGCACGTATTCGTAGTTTGAAGTTACGAATTTTTATACCGAAAAATGAAAAATCCCGCAAGCAGCGATGGGTCACATTTTGCACAAACCCCCACTGCAGTTTTCAAAATATCCCAAACATCGCAAATTTGACCCTTGCGCAATATTTTTGAGCCAAATTCAGGTTCTCTGCAAGTATTCTCAGTTTGAAATTACGACTTTTATACCGAAAATATGCCAATTACTGAGAGCAGAGATGGTTTACATTTTGCCCAAACCCTCTTGCAGTTTTAAAACATATCACAAACATCTCAAATTTGACCCTTGAGCCATATTTCGGAGCCAAATTCTGGCTCTCTGCACGTATACGCAATATGAAATTACGACGTTTTATACCGAAAATCTGCCAATTACTGAAAGCGGCGATGGATCACATTTTGCCAAAACACCCCATGCAGTATTCAAAATGTCCCAAATATCCCAAATTCGACGCTTTGAGCCATTATTTGGAGCCAAATTCTGGTTCTCTACACGTATTCGCAGTTTGAAATTACGAATTTTTTACCGAAAGTATGCCAATTACTGAGTGCAGCGATGGGTCACATTTTACACAAAGCCACCCTGCAGTTCTCAAAATACCCCAAACGTTCCAAATTCAACGCTTGAGCTATATTTAGGAGCCAAATTCTGGCTCTCTGCACGTATTCGCAGTTTGAAATTACGAATTTTATACCGAAAATATGCCAATTGCTGAAAGCGGCGATGTATCACATTTTGCCCAAACCTTCCCTGCAGTTTTCAAAATATCCCAAACGCTCCAAATTCAACGCTTGAGCTATATTTAGGAGCCAAATTCTGGCTCTCTGCACGTATTCGCTGTTTGAAATTACGAATTTTATACCAAAAATATGCAGATTACTGAGAGCTGAGATGGGTCACATTTTGCCCAAACCCTCTCTGCAGTTTTCAAAATATCCCAAACTCCCCAAATTCGACGCTTGAGCCATTTTTAAGAGCCATATTCTGGCTCTCTGCACGTATTCGCAGTTTAAAATTACGAATTTTATACCGAAAATATGCCAAATGCTGTGAACGGCGATGGGTCACATTATACCCAAACCTCGCCTGCAGTTTTTAAAATATCCCCAAAATCCGCAATTCGAAGCTTGAGGCTTATTTTGGAGCCAAATTCTACCCCTCTGCACGTATTCGTAGTTTGAAGTTACGACTTTTTATACCGAAAATATGCCAATTCCCACGAGCAGCGATGGGTCACATTTTGCACAAACCCCACTGCAGTTTTCAAAATATCCCAAACATCGCAAATTTGACCCTTGCGCAATATTTTTGAGCCAAATTCAGGTTCTCTGCAAGTATTCTCAGTTTGAAATTACGACTTTTATACCGAAAATATGCCAATTACTGAGAGCAGAGATGGTTTACATTTTGCCCAAACCCTCTTGCAGTTTTAAAACATATCACAAACATCTCAAATTTGACCCTTGAGCCATATTTCGGAGCCAAATTCTGGCTCTCTGCACGTATACGCAATATGAAATTACGACGTTTTATACCGAAAATCTGCCAATTACTGAAAGCGGCGATGGATCACATTTTGCCAAAACACCCCATGCAGTATTCAAAATGTCCCAAATATCCCAAATTCGACGCTTTGAGCCATTATTTGGAGCCAAATTCTGGTTCTCTACACGTATTCGCAGTTTGAAATTACGAATTTTTTACCGAAAGTATGCCAATTACTGAGTGCAGCGATGGGTCACATTTTACACAAAGCCACCCTGCAGTTTTCAAAATATCAGAAACATCCCAAATTCTACGCTTGAGCCATAGTTTGGCGCCAAATTCTGGTTCACTGCACGTATTCGCATTTTGAAATTATGAATTTTTATACCGAAAATATGCTAATTCCTGCGAGCGGCGATGGGTCACATTCTGCCCAAACCCTCCCCTGCAGTTTTCAAAATATCCCAAACATCCCAAACTCAACGCTTGAACCATATTTTGGAGCCAAACTCTGGCTCTCTGCACATATTCGCAGTTTGAAATTACGACTTTTTACACCGAAAATATGCAAGTTTCTGAGAGCAGCGATGGATTCCGTTTTTCCCCACCCCCCTGCTGTTTTCAAAATACTCAAAACATCCCAGCTTCGACGCTTGAGCAATATTTTAGAGCATAATTCACACTCTCTGCACGTATTCGCAGTTTGAAATTACGAATTTTTCTACCGAAAACATACCAATTACTGACAACGGCAATGGGTCACTTTTTGCCCCCCCCCCCCCCCCTGCAGTTTTCAAAATATCCCAAACGTTCCAAATTCGACGTTTGAGCTATATTTAGATGCCAAATTCTGGCTCTCTGCACGTATTCGCAGTTTGAAATTACGAATTTTATACCGAAAATATGCCAATTACTGTAAGTGGCGATGGTTCATATTTTGACCAATCCCTCCTGTAGTCTTCAAAATATCCCAAACATCCCAAAAGAGACCCTTAAGCCATATCTTGGAGCAAAATTGTGGCTCTCTGCACGTTTTCGCAGTTTGAAATTACGATTTATTGTACGGAAAATATGCCAATTACTGAAAGCAGCGATGGGTCACATTTTGCCCAAACCCTCCCTGCAGTTTTCAAAATATCCCAAACATCCCAAATTTGACGCTTGAGCTAAATTTTGAAGCCAAATTCTGGCTCTCTGAAAGAATTTGCCGTTTGTAATTATGACTTTTTATACAGAAAAAATGCAAATTTCAGAGAGAGCAGCGATGGGTCACATTTTGCGCTTACAGGCCCTGCAGTTTTTAAAATATTCCAAATATCCCAAACTCGACGCTTGAGCCATCTTTTGGAGCCAAATTCTGGTTCTCTGCACATATTCGCATTTTGAAATTACGACTTTTTATACCGAAAATATGCCAATTCCTGAGAGCGGCGATGGGTCACACTTTGCTCAAACCCCCTGTAGTTTTTAAAATATCCAAGACATCCCAAATTCGACCCTTGAGCCATATTTGGGAGCCAAATTCTGTCTCTCTGCAAGTATTCGCAGTTCTAAATTACGACTTTTTATATCGAAAATATGCCAATTCCTGAGAGCAGCGATGTATCACATTTTGCCCAAACCTTCCCTGCAGTTTTCAAAATATCCATGACATCCCAAATTCGACGCTTGAGACATATTTTGGAGCCAAATTCTGGCTCTCTGCAAGTATTCGCAGTTTGAAATTACGACTTATTATTCCGAAAATATGCCAAATACTGAAAGCGACGATGGGTCACCTTTTGCCCTAACCCCCCTTGCAGTTTTCAAAATATCCCAAACATCCCAAATTCGAACCTTGAGCCATATTTTGGGGCCAGATTCTGGATCTCTGCACGTATTCGCAGTTTGAAATTACGAATTTTTATACCGAAAATATGTCAATTACTGAGAGCTCCGATGGGTCAAATTTTGCCCAAACCCCCTCTGCAGTTTTCAAAATATCCCAAACATCCCAAATTCGACGCTTGAGCCATATTTAGGAGCCATATCCTGGCTCTCTGCACGTATTCGCAGTTTAAAATTACTAATTTTATACCGAAAATATGCCAATTGCTCCGAACGGCGATGGGTCACATTATACCCAAACCTCGCCTGCAGTTTTTAAAATATCCCCAAAATCCGCAATTCGAAGCTTGAGGCTTATTTTGGAGCCAAATTCTACCCCTCTGCACGTATTCGTAGTTTGAAGTTACGACTTTTTATACCGAAAATATGCCAATTCCCACGAGCAGCGATGGGTCACATTTTGCACAAACCCCCACTGCAGTTTTCAAAATATCCCAAACATCGCAAATTTGACCCTTGCGCAATATTTTTTAGCCAAATTCAGGTTCTCTGCAAGTATTCTCAGTTTGAAATTACGACTTTTATACCGAAAATATGCCAATTACTGAGAGCAGAGATGGTTTACATTTTGCCCAAACCCTCTTGCAGTTTTAAAACATATCACAAACATCCCAAATTTGACCCTTGAGCCATATTTCGGAGCCAAATTCTGGCTCTCTGCACGTATACGCAATATGAAATTACGACGTTTTATACCGAAAATCTGCCAATTACTGAAATCGGCGATGGATCACATTTTGCCAAAACACCCCATGCAGTATTCAAAATGTCCCAAATATCCCAAATTCGACGCTTTGAGCCATTATTTGGAGCCAAATTCTGGTTCTCTACACGTATTCGCAGTTTGAAATTACGAATTTTTTACCGAAAGTATGCCAATTACTGAGTGCAGCGATGGGTCACATTTTACACAAAGCCACCCTGCAGTTTTCAAAATATCAGAAACATCCCAAATTCTACGCTTGAGCCATAGTTTGGCGCCAAATTCTGGTTCACTGCACGTATTCGCATTTTGAAATGATGACTTTTTATACCGAAAATATGCTAATTCCTGCGAGCGGCGATGGGTCACATTCTGCCCAAACCCTCCCCTGCAGTTTTCAAAATATCCCAAACATCCCAAACTCAACGCTTGAACCATATTTTGGAGCCAAACTCTCGCTCTCTGCACATATTCGCAGTTTGAAATTACGACTTTTTACACCGAAAATATGCAAGTTTCTGAGAGCAGCGATGGATCCCATTTTGCCCCACCCCCCTGCTGTTTTCAAAATATTCAAAACATCCCAGCTTCGACGCTTGAGCAATATTTTAGAGCATAATTCTCACTCTCTGCACGTATTCGCAGTTTGAAATTACGAATTTTTCTACCGAAAACATACCAATTACTGACAACGGCAATGGGTCACTTTTTGCCCAAACCCCCCCCCCCCCCCCTGCAGTTTTCAAAATATCCCAAACGTTCCAAATTCGACGTTTGAGCTATATTTAGATGCCAAATTCTGGCTCTCTGCACGTATTCGCAGTTTGAAATTACGAATTTTATACCGAAAATATGCCAATTACTGTAAGTGGCGATGGTTCATATTTTGACCAATCCCTCCTGTAGTCTTCAAAATATCCCAAACATCCCAAGAGAGACCCTTAAGCCATATCTTGGAGCAAAATTCTGGCTCTCTGCACGTATTCGCAGTTTGAAATTACGATTTATTGTACGGAAAATATGCCAATTACTGAAAGCAGCGATGGGTCACATTTTGCCCAAACCCTCCCTGCAGTTTTCAAAATATCCCAAACATCCCAAATTTGACGCTTGAGCTAAATTTTGAAGCCAAATTCTGGCTCTCTGCAAGAATTTGCCGTTTGTAATTATGACTTTTTATACAGAAAAAATGTAAATTTCAGAGAGAGCAGCGATGGGTCACATTTTGCGCTTACAGGCCCTGCAGTTTTTAAAATATTCCAAATATCCCAAACTCGACGCTTGAGCCATCTTTTGGAGCCAAATTCTGGTTCTCTGCACATATTCGCATTTTGAAATTACGACTTTTTATACCGAAAATATGCCAATTCCTGAGAGCGGCGATGGGTCACACTTTGCTCAAACCCCCTGTAGTTTTTAAAATATCCAAGACATCCCAAATTCGACCCTTGAGCCATATTTTGGAGCCAAATTCTGTCTCTCTGCAAGTATTTGCAGTTCTAAATTACGACTTTTTATATCGAAAATATGCCAATTCCTGAGAGCAGCGATGTATCACATTTTGCCCAAACCTTCCCTGCAGTTTTCAAAATATCCATGACATCCCAAATTCGACGCTTGAGCCATATTTTGGAGCCAAATTCTGGCTCTCTGCAAGTATTCGCAGTTTGAAATTACGACTTATTATTCCGAAAATATGCCAAATACTGAAAGCGACGATGGGTCACCTTTTGCCCTAACCCCCCTTGCACTTTTCAAAATATCCCAAACATCCCAAATTCGAACCTTGAGCCATATTTTGGGGCCAGATTCTGGATCTCTGCACGTATTCGCAGTTTGAAATTACGAATTTTTATACCGAAAATATGTCAATTACTGAGAGCTGCGATGGGTCAAATTTTGCCCAAACCCCCTCTGCAGTTTTCAAAATATCCCAAACATCCCAAATTCGACGCTTGAGCCATATTTAGGAGCCATATCCTGGCTCTCTGCACGTATTCGCAGTTTAAAATTACTAATTTTATACCGAAAATATGCCAATTGCTGTGAACGGCGATGGGTCACATTATGCCCAAACCTCCCCTGCCGTTTTCAAAATATCCCAAAAATACGCAATTCGAAGCTTGAGCCTTATTTTGGAGCCAAATTCTGGCGCTCTGCACGTATTCGTAGTTTGAAGTTACGAATTTTTATACCGAAAAATGAAAAATCCCGCAAGCAGCGATGGGTCACATTTTGCACAAACCCCCACTGCAGTTTTCAAAATATCCCAAACATCGCAAATTTGACCCTTGCGCAATATTTTTGAGCCAAATTCAGGTTCTCTGCAAGTATTCTCAGTTTGAAATTACGACTTTTATACCGAAAATATGCCAATTACTGAGAGCAGAGATGGTTTACATTTTGCCCAAACCCTCTTGCAGTTTTAAAACATATCACAAACATCTCAAATTTGACCCTTGAGCCATATTTCGGAGCCAAATTCTGGCTCTCTGCACGTATACGCAATATGAAATTACGACGTTTTATACCGAAAATCTGCCAATTACTGAAAGCGGCGATGGATCACATTTTGCCAAAACACCCCATGCAGTATTCAAAATGTCCCAAATATCCCAAATTCGACGCTTTGAGCCATTATTTGGAGCCAAATTCTGGTTCTCTACACGTATTCGCAGTTTGAAATTACGAATTTTTTACCGAAAGTATGCCAATTACTGAGTGCAGCGATGGGTCACATTTTACACAAAGCCACCCTGCAGTTTTCAAAATATCAGAAACATCCCAAATTCTACGCTTGAGCCATAGTTTGGCGCCAAATTCTGGTTCACTGCACGTATTCGCATTTTGAAATTATGAATTTTTATACCGAAAATATGCTAATTCCTGCGAGCGGCGATGGGTCACATTCTGCCCAAACCCTCCCCTGCAGTTTTCAAAATATCCCAAACATCCCAAACTCAACGCTTGAACCATATTTTGGAGCCAAACTCTGGCTCTCTGCACATATTCGCAGTTTGAAATTACGACTTTTTACACCGAAAATATGCAAGTTTCTGAGAGCAGCGATGGATTCCGTTTTTCCCCACCCCCCTGCTGTTTTCAAAATACTCAAAACATCCCAGCTTCGACGCTTGAGCAATATTTTAGAGCATAATTCACACTCTCTGCACGTATTCGCAGTTTGAAATTACGAATTTTTCTACCGAAAACATACCAATTACTGACAACGGCAATGGGTCACTTTTTGCCCAAACCCCCCCCCCCCCCTGCAGTTTTCAAAATATCCCAAACGTTCCAAATTCGACGTTTGAGCTATATTTAGATGCCAAATTCTGGCTCTCTGCACGTATTCGCAGTTTGAAATTACGAATTTTATACCGAAAATATGCCAATTACTGTAAGTGGCGATGGTTCATATTTTGACCAATCCCTCCTGTAGTCTTCAAAATATCCCAAACATCCCAAGAGAGACCCTTAAGCCATATCTTGGAGCAAAATTCTGGCTCTCTGCACGTATTCGCAGTTTGAAATTACGATTTATTGTACGGAAAATATGCCAATTACTGAAAGCAGCGATGGGTCACATTTTGCCCAAACCCTCCCTGCAGTTTTCAAAATATCCCAAACATCCCAAATTTGACGCTTGAGCTAAATTTTGAAGCCAAATTCTGGCTCTCTGCAAGAATTTGCCGTTTGTAATTATGACTTTTTATACAGAAAAAATGTAAATTTCAGAGAGAGCAGCGATGGGTCACATTTTGCGCTTACAGGCCCTGCAGTTTTTAAAATATTCCAAATATCCCAAACTCGACGCTTGAGCCATCTTTTGGAGCCAAATTCTGGTTCTCTGCACATATTCGCATTTTGAAATTACGACTTTTTATACCGAAAATATGCCAATTCCTGAGAGCGGCGATGGGTCACACTTTGCTCAAACCCCCTGTAGTTTTTAAAATATCCAAGACATCCCAAATTCGACCCTTGAGCCATATTTTGGAGCCAAATTCTGTCTCTCTGCAAGTATTTGCAGTTCTAAATTACGACTTTTTATATCGAAAATATGCCAATTCCTGAGAGCAGCGATGTATCACATTTTGCCCAAACCTTCCCTGCAGTTTTCAAAATATCCATGACATCCCAAATTCGACGCTTGAGCCATATTTTGGAGCCAAATTCTGGCTCTCTGCAAGTATTCGCAGTTTGAAATTACGACTTATTATTCCGAAAATATGCCAAATACTGAAAGCGACGATGGGTCACCTTTTGCCCTAACCCCCCTTGCACTTTTCAAAATATCCCAAACATCCCAAATTCGAACCTTGAGCCATATTTTGGGGCCAGATTCTGGATCTCTGCACGTATTCGCAGTTTGAAATTACGAATTTTTATACCGAAAATATGTCAATTACTGAGAGCTGCGATGGGTCAAATTTTGCCCAAACCCCCTCTGCAGTTTTCAAAATATCCCAAACATCCCAAATTCGACGCTTGAGCCATATTTAGGAGCCATATCCTGGCTCTCTGCACGTATTCGCAGTTTAAAATTACTAATTTTATACCGAAAATATGCCAATTGCTGTGAACGGCGATGGGTCACATTATGCCCAAACCTCCCCTGCCGTTTTCAAAATATCCCAAAAATACGCAATTCGAAGCTTGAGCCTTATTTTGGAGCCAAATTCTGGCGCTCTGCACGTATTCGTAGTTTGAAGTTACGAATTTTTATACCGAAAAATGAAAAATCCCGCAAGCAGCGATGGGTCACATTTTGCACAAACCCCCACTGCAGTTTTCAAAATATCCCAAACATCGCAAATTTGACCCTTGCGCAATATTTTTGAGCCAAATTCAGGTTCTCTGCAAGTATTCTCAGTTTGAAATTACGACTTTTATACCGAAAATATGCCAATTACTGAGAGCAGAGATGGTTTACATTTTGCCCAAACCCTCTTGCAGTTTTAAAACATATCACAAACATCTCAAATTTGACCCTTGAGCCATATTTCGGAGCCAAATTCTGGCTCTCTGCACGTATACGCAATATGAAATTACGACGTTTTATACCGAAAATCTGCCAATTACTGAAAGCGGCGATGGATCACATTTTGCCAAAACACCCCATGCAGTATTCAAAATGTCCCAAATATCCCAAATTCGACGCTTTGAGCCATTATTTGGAGCCAAATTCTGGTTCTCTACACGTATTCGCAGTTTGAAATTACGAATTTTTTACCGAAAGTATGCCAATTACTGAGTGCAGCGATGGGTCACATTTTACACAAAGCCACCCTGCAGTTTTCAAAATATCAGAAACATCCCAAATTCTACGCTTGAGCCATAGTTTGGCGCCAAATTCTGGTTCACTGCACGTATTCGCATTTTGAAATTATGAATTTTTATACCGAAAATATGCTAATTCCTGCGAGCGGCGATGGGTCACATTCTGCCCAAACCCTCCCCTGCAGTTTTCAAAATATCCCAAACATCCCAAACTCAACGCTTGAACCATATTTTGGAGCCAAACTCTGGCTCTCTGCACATATTCGCAGTTTGAAATTACGACTTTTTACACCGAAAATATGCAAGTTTCTGAGAGCAGCGATGGATTCCGTTTTTCCCCACCCCCCTGCTGTTTTCAAAATACTCAAAACATCCCAGCTTCGACGCTTGAGCAATATTTTAGAGCATAATTCACACTCTCTGCACGTATTCGCAGTTTGAAATTACGAATTTTTCTACCGAAAACATACCAATTACTGACAACGGCAATGGGTCACTTTTTGCCCCCCCCCCCCCTGCAGTTTTCAAAATATCCCAAACGTTCCAAATTCGACGTTTGAGCTATATTTAGATGCCAAATTCTGGCTCTCTGCACGTATTCGCAGTTTGAAATTACGAATTTTATACCGAAAATATGCCAATTACTGTAAGTGGCGATGGTTCATATTTTGACCAATCCCTCCTGTAGTCTTCAAAATATCCCAAACATCCCAAGAGAGACCCTTAAGCCATATCTTGGAGCAAAATTCTGGCTCTCTGCACGTATTCGCAGTTTGAAATTACGATTTATTGTACGGAAAATATGCCAATTACTGAAAGCAGCGATGGGTCACATTTTGCCCAAACCCTCCCTGCAGTTTTCAAAATATCCCAAACATCCCAAATTTGACGCTTGAGCTAAATTTTGAAGCCAAATTCTGGCTCTCTGCAAGAATTTGCCGTTTGTAATTATGACTTTTTATACAGAAAAAATGTAAATTTCAGAGAGAGCAGCGATGGGTCACATTTTGCGCTTACAGGCCCTGCAGTTTTTAAAATATTCCAAATATCCCAAACTCGACGCTTGAGCCATCTTTTGGAGCCAAATTCTGGTTCTCTGCACATATTCGCATTTTGAAATTACGACTTTTTATACCGAAAATATGCCAATTCCTGAGAGCGGCGATGGGTCACACTTTGCTCAAACCCCCTGTAGTTTTTAAAATATCCAAGACATCCCAAATTCGACCCTTGAGCCATATTTGGGAGCCAAATTCTGTCTCTCTGCAAGTATTCGCAGTTCTAAATTACGACTTTTTATATCGAAAATATGCCAATTCCTGAGAGCAGCGATGTATCACATTTTGCCCAAACCTTCCCTGCAGTTTTCAAAATATCCATGACATCCCAAATTCGACGCTTGAGACATATTTTGGAGCCAAATTCTGGCTCTCTGCAAGTATTCGCAGTTTGAAATTACGACTTATTATTCCGAAAATATGCCAAATACTGAAAGCGACGATGGGTCACCTTTTGCCCTAACCCCCCTTGCAGTTTTCAAAATATCCCAAACATCCCAAATTCGAACCTTGAGCCATATTTTGGGGCCAGATTCTGGATCTCTGCACGTATTCGCAGTTTGAAATTACGAATTTTTATACCGAAAATATGTCAATTACTGAGAGCTCCGATGGGTCAAATTTTGCCCAAACCCCCTCTGCAGTTTTCAAAATATCCCAAACATCCCAAATTCGACGCTTGAGCCATATTTAGGAGCCATATCCTGGCTCTCTGCACGTATTCGCAGTTTAAAATTACTAATTTTATACCGAAAATATGCCAATTGCTCTGAACGGCGATGGGTCACATTATACCCAAACCTCGCCTGCAGTTTTTAAAATATCCCCAAAATCCGCAATTCGAAGCTTGAGGCTTATTTTGGAGCCAAATTCTACCCCTCTGCACGTATTCGTAGTTTGAAGTTACGACTTTTTATACCGAAAATATGCCAATTCCCACGAGCAGCGATGGGTCACATTTTGCACAAACCCCCACTGCAGTTTTCAAAATATCCCAAACATCGCAAATTTGACCCTTGCGCAATATTTTTTAGCCAAATTCAGGTTCTCTGCAAGTATTCTCAGTTTGAAATTACGACTTTTATACCGAAAATATGCCAATTACTGAGAGCAGAGATGGTTTACATTTTGCCCAAACCCTCTTGCAGTTTTAAAACATATCACAAACATCCCAAATTTGACCCTTGAGCCATATTTCGGAGCCAAATTCTGGCTCTCTGCACGTATACGCAATATGAAATTACGACGTTTTATACCGAAAATCTGCCAATTACTGAAATCGGCGATGGATCACATTTTGCCAAAACACCCCATGCAGTATTCAAAATGTCCCAAATATCCCAAATTCGACGCTTTGAGCCATTATTTGGAGCCAAATTCTGGTTCTCTACACGTATTCGCAGTTTGAAATTACGAATTTTTTACCGAAAGTATGCCAATTACTGAGTGCAGCGATGGGTCACATTTTACACAAAGCCACCCTGCAGTTTTCAAAATATCAGAAACATCCCAAATTCTACGCTTGAGCCATAGTTTGGCGCCAAATTCTGGTTCACTGCACGTATTCGCATTTTGAAATGATGACTTTTTATACCGAAAATATGCTAATTCCTGCGAGCGGCGATGGGTCACATTCTGCCCAAACCCTCCCCTGCAGTTTTCAAAATATCCCAAACATCCCAAACTCAACGCTTGAACCATATTTTGGAGCCAAACTCTCGCTCTCTGCACATATTCGCAGTTTGAAATTACGACTTTTTACACCGAAAATATGCAAGTTTCTGAGAGCAGCGATGGATCCCATTTTGCCCCACCCCCCTGCTGTTTTCAAAATATTCAAAACATCCCAGCTTCGACGCTTGAGCAATATTTTAGAGCATAATTCTCACTCTCTGCACGTATTCGCAGTTTGAAATTACGAATTTTTCTACCGAAAACATACCAATTACTGACAACGGCAATGGGTCACTTTTTGCCCAAACCCCCCCCCCCCCTGCAGTTTTCAAAATATCCCAAACGTTCCAAATTCGACGTTTGAGCTATATTTAGATGCCAAATTCTGGCTCTCTGCACGTATTCGCAGTTTGAAATTACGAATTTTATACCGAAAATATGCCAATTACTGTAAGTGGCGATGGTTCATATTTTGACCAATCCCTCCTGTAGTCTTCAAAATATCCCAAACATCCCAAGAGAGACCCTTAAGCCATATCTTGGAGCAAAATTCTGGCTCTCTGCACGTATTCGCAGTTTGAAATTACGATTTATTGTACGGAAAATATGCCAATTACTGAAAGCAGCGATGGGTCACATTTTGCCCAAACCCTCCCTGCAGTTTTCAAAATATCCCAAACATCCCAAATTTGACGCTTGAGCTAAATTTTGAAGCCAAATTCTGGCTCTCTGCAAGAATTTGCCGTTTGTAATTATGACTTTTTATACAGAAAAAATGTAAATTTCAGAGAGAGCAGCGATGGGTCACATTTTGCGCTTACAGGCCCTGCAGTTTTTAAAATATTCCAAATATCCCAAACTCGACGCTTGAGCCATCTTTTGGAGCCAAATTCTGGTTCTCTGCACATATTCGCATTTTGAAATTACGACTTTTTATACCGAAAATATGCCAATTCCTGAGAGCGGCGATGGGTCACACTTTGCTCAAACCCCCTGTAGTTTTTAAAATATCCAAGACATCCCAAATTCGACCCTTGAGCCATATTTTGGAGCCAAATTCTGTCTCTCTGCAAGTATTTGCAGTTCTAAATTACGACTTTTTATATCGAAAATATGCCAATTCCTGAGAGCAGCGATGTATCACATTTTGCCCAAACCTTCCCTGCAGTTTTCAAAATATCCATGACATCCCAAATTCGACGCTTGAGCCATATTTTGGAGCCAAATTCTGGCTCTCTGCAAGTATTCGCAGTTTGAAATTACGACTTATTATTCCGAAAATATGCCAAATACTGAAAGCGACGATGGGTCACCTTTTGCCCTAACCCCCCTTGCACTTTTCAAAATATCCCAAACATCCCAAATTCGAACCTTGAGCCATATTTTGGGGCCAGATTCTGGATCTCTGCACGTATTCGCAGTTTGAAATTACGAATTTTTATACCGAAAATATGTCAATTACTGAGAGCTGCGATGGGTCAAATTTTGCCCAAACCCCCTCTGCAGTTTTCAAAATATCCCAAACATCCCAAATTCGACGCTTGAGCCATATTTAGGAGCCATATCCTGGCTCTCTGCACGTATTCGCAGTTTAAAATTACTAATTTTATACCGAAAATATGCCAATTGCTGTGAACGGCGATGGGTCACATTATGCCCAAACCTCCCCTGCCGTTTTCAAAATATCCCAAAAATACGCAATTCGAAGCTTGAGCCTTATTTTGGAGCCAAATTCTGGCGCTCTGCACGTATTCGTAGTTTGAAGTTACGAATTTTTATACCGAAAAATGAAAAATCCCGCAAGCAGCGATGGGTCACATTTTGCACAAACCCCCACTGCAGTTTTCAAAATATCCCAAACATCGCAAATTTGACCCTTGCGCAATATTTTTGAGCCAAATTCAGGCTCTCTGTACGTATTCTCAGTTTGAAATTACGAATTTTATACCGAATATATGCCAATTACTGACAGCAGAGATTGTTTACATTTTGCCGAAACCCCCTTGCAGTTTTAAAATATATCACAAACATCCCAAATTTGACCCTTGAACCATATTTTAGAGATAAATTCTAGATCTCTGCACGTATTCGCAGTTTGAAATTACAACTTTTTATACCTAAAATATGCCATTTCCTGAGAGCTACGATGGGTCACATTTTGACCAAACCCTCCCTGCAGTCTTCAAAATAACCCAAACATCCCAAATTTGACGCTTGAGCAATTTTTTGGAGTCAAATTCTCGCTCTCTGCAAGTATTCGCTGTTTAAAATTAGGAATTTTATACCGAAAATATGCCAATTACTGAGTGCGGCGATGGGTAACATTTTGCCCAAACCCCCCTTGCAGTTTTCAAAATATCCCAAACATCCCAAATTCGCCACTTGAGGCATATTTTTGAGCCAAATTCTGGCTCTCTGCAAGTATTCGCAGTTTGCAATTACGTCATTTTATTCCGAAAATATGCCAAATACTGAGAGCGACGATGGGTCACCTTTTGCCCAAACCCCCATTTCAGTTTTCAAAATAACCCAAACATCCCAAATTCGACGCTTGAGACATATTTTGGAGCCAAATTCTGGATCTCTGCACGTATTCTCTGTTTGAAATTACGACTTTTTATACCAAAAATATGCCAATTACTGAAAGCAGCGATGGGTCACATTTTGCCCAAACCTCCCTGCAGTTTTCAAAATATCTCACACATCCCAAATTCGACTCTTGAGCCATATTTTGGAGCCAAATTCTGGCTCTCTGCACGAATTCGCCTTTTGAAATTACGACTTTTTATACAAAAAATATTACAAGTACTGTCAGAGGCGATGGGTCACATTTTGCCCATACCCCCCAGCAGTTTTCAAAATATCCCAAACATCCCAAATTCGACAATTGAGCCATAGTTTGGATTCAAATTAAGGTTCTCTGCACGTATTCAGAGTTTGAAATTATGATTTTTGTACCGAAAAAATGACAAATACTGAGAGGTGCGATGGGTCACATTTTGCCTAAACCTCCCTGCAGTTTTCAATATATTACAAACATCCCAAATTCGACGCTTGAGCCATATTTTGGAGCCAAATTCTGGCTCTCTGCACGTATTCGCAGTTTAAAATTACGAATTTTTATACCGAAAATATGCCAATTGCTGTGAACGGCGATGGGTCACATTATGCCCAAACCTCCCCTGCAGTTTTCAAAATATCCCAAAAATCCGCAATTCGAAGCTTGAGCCTTATTTTGGAGCCAAATTCTGGCGCTCTGCACGTATTCGTAGTTTGAAGTTACGAATTTTTATACCGAAAAATGACAAATCCCGCAAGCAGCGATGGGTCACATTTTGCACAAACCCCCACTGCAGTTTTCAAAATATCCCAAACATCGCAAATTTGAACCTTGCGCAATATTTTTGAGCCAAATTCAGGCTCTCTGTACGTATTCTCAGTTTGAAATTACGAATTTTATACCGAATATATGCCAATTACTGACAGCAGAGATTGTTTACATTTTGCCGAAACCCCCTTGCAGTGTTAAAATATATCACAAACATCCCAAATTTGACCCTGGAACCATATTTTAGAGCCAAATTCTGGATCTCTGCACGTATTCGCAGTTTCAAATTACAACTTTTTATACCGAAAATATGCCGTTTCCTGAGAGCTACGATGGGTCACATTTTGCCCAAACCCTCCCTGCAGTCTTCAAAATAACCCAAACATCCCAAATTTGACGCTTGAGCAATATTTTGGAGTCAAATTCTCGCTCTCTGCAAGTATTCGCTGTTTGAAATTACGAATTTTATACCGAAAATATGCCAATTACTGAGTGCGGCGATGGGTCACATTTTGCCCAAACCCCCCTTGCAGTTTTCAAAATATCCCAAACATCCCAAATTCGCCACTTGAGGCATATTTTTGAGCCAAATTCTGGCTCTCTGCAAGTATTCGCAGTTTGAAATTACGTCTTTTTATTCCGAAAATATGCCAAATACTGAGAGCGACGATGGGTCACCTTTTGCCCAAACCCCCAGTGCAGTTTTCAAAATATCCCAAACATCCCAAATTCAAACTTTGAGCCATATTTTGGGGCCAAATTCTGGATCTCTGCACGTATTCTCTGTTTGAAATTACGACTTTTTATACCAAAAATATGCCAATTACTGAGAGCAGCGATGGGTCACATTTTGCCCAAACCTCCCTGCAGTTTTCAAAATATCTCACACATCCCAAATTCGACTCTTGAGCCATATTTTGGAGCCAAATTCTTGCTCTCTGCACGAATTCGCCTTTTGAAATTACGACTTTTTATACAAAAAATATTACAAGTACTGTCAGAGGCGATGGGTCACATTTTGCCCATACCCCCCAGCAGTTTTCAAAATATCCCAAACATCCCAAATTCGACAATTGAGCAATAGTTTGGATTCAAATTAAGGTTCTCTGCACGTATTCGCAGTATGAAATTATGATTTTTATACCGAAAATATGCCAAATACTGAGAGCGACGATGGGTCACCTTTTGCCCAAACCCCCAGTGCAGTTTTCAAAATATCCCAAACATCCCAAATTCAAACTTTGAGCCATATTTTGGGGCCAAATTCTGGATCTCTGCACGTATTCTCTGTTTGAAATTACGACTTTTTATACCGAAAAAATGACAAATACTGAGAGGTGCGATGGGTCACATTTTGCCTAAACCTCCCTGCAGTTTTCAATATATTACAAACATCCCAAATTCATCGCTTGAGCCATATTTTGGAGCCAAATTCTGGCTCTCTGCACGTATTCGCAGTTTAAAATTACGAATTTTTATACCGAAAATATGCCAATTGCTGTGAACGGCGATGGGTCACATTATGCCCAAACCTCCCCTGCAGTTTTCAAAATATCCCAAAAATCCGCAATTCGAAGCTTGAGCCTTATTTTGGAGCCAAATTCTGGCGCTCTGCACGTATTCGTAGTTTGAAGTTACGAATTTTTATACCGAAAAATGACAAATCCCGCAAGCAGCGATGGGTCACATTTTGCACAAACCCCCACTGCAGTTTTCAAAATATCCCAAACATCGCAAATTTGACACTTGCGCAATATTTTTGAGCCAAATTCAAGCTCTCTGTACGTATTCTCAGTTTGAAATTACGAATTTTATACCGAATATATGCCAATTACTGAGAGCAGAGATTGTTTACATTTTGCCGAAACCCCCTTGCAGTTTTAAAATATATCACAAACATCCCAAATTTGACCCTTGAACCATATTTTAGAGCCAAATTCTGGATCTCTGCACGTATTCGCAGTTTCAAATTACAACTTTTTATACCGAAAATATGCCGTTTCCTGAGAGCTACGATGGGTCACATTTTGCCCAAAACCTCCCTGCAGTCTTCAAAATAACCCAAACATCCCAAATTTGACGCTTGAGCAATATTTTGGAGTCAAATTCTCGCTCTCTGCACGTATACGCTGTTTGAAATTACGAATTTTATACCGAAAATATGGCAATTACTGTGTGCGGCGATGGGTCACATTTTGCCCAAACCCCCCTTGCAGTTTTCAAAATATCCCAAACATCCCAAATTCGCCACTTGAGGCATATTTTTTAGCCAAATTCTGACTCTCTGCAAGTATTCGCAGTTTGAAATTACGTCTTTTTATTCCGAAAATATGCCAAATACTGAGAGCGACGATGGGTCACCTTTTGCCCAAACCCCCATTGCAGTTTTCAAAATATCCCAAACATCCCAAATTCAAACCTTGAGCCATATTTTGGGGCCAAATTATGGCTCTCTGCACGTATTTGCAGTTTGAAATTACGACTTTTTATACCGAAAATATGCATATCCTTAGAGCTGCGATGGGTCACATTTTGCCCAAAATTCCCTTGCAGTTTTCAAAATATCCCAAACATCCCAAATTCGACCTTTGAGCCATATTTTGGAGCCAAATTTTGGATCTCTGCACGTATTCGCAGTTTGAAATTACGACTTTTTAAACCGAAAATATGCCAATTGCTGAGAGCAGCGATGTATCACATTTTGCCAAAACCCCCCATCGCAGTTTTCAAAATATTCCAAACATCAGAAATTCGCCGCTTGAGGCATATTTTGGAGGCAAATTCTGTCTCTCTGCACGTATTCGCAGTTTGAAATTACGACTTTTTATACCGACAATATTGCAATTACTGAGAGCAGCAATGGGTCACATTTTGCCCAAACCTCCCTGCAGTTTTCAAAATATCTCACACATCCCAAATTCGACTCTTGAGCCATATTTTGGAGCCAAATTCTGGCTCTCTGCACGAATTCGCTGTTTTAAATTACGAATTTTTATACAAAAAATATGGCAAGTACTGACAGAGGCGATGTATTCGTTTGCCTTGTTCGGGTAGAAGGTAGACACAGTAGTCGCTTCTGTATATATTTATTGACTGAGATAGCAAGGTATATATCTGCCTAACCGAGGTCCTTCTACTCTGAGCCTGTGAGCATAACTGAGGCTGCTGGGAGCATCGCTGATGCTCCTCTGTCTGGCATGACGTCAGAGGCCTACTCGCCTGTGATTGGTTACATTTCAACTGACAGAATTTGAGTATAATACCGCTCGGACACGCTACCAAGTCGACGTCCCTTGTCGACAAGCTCTGGCTAGCTATATAGTTACAATGATACTGAAAGGACCTCGGTGGCATTCAATAATGGCTTACATGTGAAATTTGCATAATAAAACATTGAAAGATCAGGTGTGCGTAATACTAACAACTCGGCATATATGCACCAAAAAAAAAATTCATCATAATAGGTAAAAATCATGGCAACAATGCTTTGATTAAACCAGAGTATTTAGAACATGTGTATGTCTACTGATCAGATATGAACAATACAACTCAAGGTATTGCCTAAACAAAATTATTAACATGTGTCAATGGCATGTGCTTGAAAACCATACAAAATTAAACAATTATTACATTAATAGAACAAAGTTCTGACCTAACAACCACAATTGAATTTCAAGATAATGATTTTTTTTTCTCTTTTTTTTTTTTTTTCGAAATATACAATATATTTACAAGACCAATGTACAATATTTAATGTTCAATATATTTACAAGCATATACAAGACCTGGATCAAGAAGACTAACATCTGCGTGATAGCAGTCAGGATTCACTGGCCACAATGTGGTTGCTAGAACAATAATAACTCTTATGACAAGCACTGTAAAAATACAAATGGTAGTAGACTTAACAATGGCATCTAATTCATAACAAAATAAAGTTGAGAAAAACTATACATTATATATAATGGTAATAATAAGACACATGTGGTAGAAATACTGCAAATGAGTTTTTTTTTTTTTTTTTCAAAACAAACAGAATAACTGCAGAGTGCATTCAATTATAAATTCTGCGGATATCTACACCTAGCTCATCCAGAGCACTATACAACTCTGGCTCTGACTGAAGGTCCGGAACAGATGAAACTTCATGTGACAAACTATCATCTTGAGAGATATCCTCATTAACATCTAGCCAATGGACATGTGGTGAGTGCACGGTTGAAACGAGAGGTCTAGATCTAAGATTATAATTGCTAGTATGGGGTTGCTGAACATCCAGTGGTCTGTCAACCACAGAAGGTGGTGTCTGAGTAGGAGTATCTGTCTGGGTAAGTTCATTGTCATCTTCCTCATCAGTCTCGTCAACAGTCATTTTAGCTAACTTCATGTGGTCTAAATGTTCATTTATATACTCTCCTGTTAACAAGTTCTTAAGTCTGTATTTGTTACCTTTAATAAGCTCGATTACCTTATATGGACCCAAAAATTTCTTAGTTAACTTGTACATAGGACCAGACCTGTGTTGGTTAAGTATCATTACTACAGATCCAATAGACATTTTACTGGGTTTAACTCGTGCATTCCTTGCTAGAGTGAACTCGGCTGTTGCTTTGGACAGTTGTTCTCGTATTTTCTTGAATACTAGTTGCATTTGTCTACGCTTCACTTGAACAAAATCATCTACGTTATATAAGGGAGTAGGAGGTACGTTAATCAATTCATTAGGGATGATCTTATCTGTACCATAAAGAATAGCGTGAGGTTTGTCACCAGTAGAAACATTAATTGAAGAATTTATAGCACACTGAATTAAGGGTATAAAATCATCCCAATTGCTGTTATCAAAATTCAGCATGACTCTCAAGGCATCTAACACTTTCCTGTTAGTACGTTCAGCTAGTCCATTATTTGCCGGATGATAAGGCATGATGCTACATTTTTTGATGTTATATAAATCACACAAGCTAGTCAGAATACTATTACTGAATTCTGGACTATTATCTGAAAGGATTACTTTAGGCATACTATATCTACAAATTATTTGGTCATGGAATGCACTGGCTATGGTTTCTGCTGTTTTGTTCGGGATAGGAACTAGTTCGCAAAACCGTGAAAAATTATCGACCATTACAAGCAAATGTTTGTTCCCTTTCTCTGTTTCCGCAAAATTTGTCAATAAATCCATCGATATTCGTTCCCAAGGAGCTTTAGTTGCTGGGTACACCTGAATTGGATTAGGTCCTGAAACATGTCCCTTGTGCTGTAAACAAGTTAAACATCTGTCAACATAATGAGCAATCTCCTTAGCCATTTTTGGCCAAAAATATTTCAATCGACCTTGTTGGAGTGTACGATCCTTTCCTGGATGTGCACTTGCAGGAGCATCATGGATAATTTTTAACACAGTTGGTACCAAGACAGCTGGAACAACTAACTGACAACATTTCCTCGGGGCTGTCCCTAGCTTTACTACTCTACACAGTAAATTGTCCAACATAACTAGTTCTTTCAATGGTACTGGCGGTTTATGAATCGGGCGAGTGTCTTGCTTAGTCAAAAATTTAATGACGGGTGCCCATATGGGGTCTTGTCTTTGTTCCGTTTCTACTACTGTAGCATCTAATGCTGGGTAATTTAACTGAATCGCAGCTACGTGTCGAGAAAACGCATCGGCTACAACATTTTGCTTTCCTGGAATATATCCAAATGTAGGATTGAATTCTTGAATTGTGAGCAAATATCTAGCAAACTTTCCAACTGGATTCGTATTTTTGAACAAGGGAATTAATGGTTGGTGATCTGTAAGAACATGAACTGGGTAATTATAAATTGTATCCTTGAAATGTTTAAGTGCCCAGACAACTGCCAAGGCTTCTCGTTCTGTTGCACTATAATTTTTCTCTTCTTTGGATAATGTGCGGCTAGCATAAGCTATTGTGTGATCTCTGTGACCTTCTGTTTGAAGTAATGCAGCACCTAGACCTATGTCACTAGCATCTGTAACCAACGTAAAAGGTTTAGAAAAATCTGGGTACCTAAGGACCGGTGACGAAATCAAGGCTGCTTTGAGTTTTTTGAATGACTGATCCTGGGCCTCTCCCCAAACAAAGGGTTCATCTTTTCTTTGCAACTTGTAAAGCGGAGCGGCTATAATAGAGAATCCAGCAATAAATGAACGATAAAATCCTACAAGACCTGTGAACTGTCTTACGGCTTCTGCGGTACGAGGTGTTGGAAAATCACGGGCAGCAATAATTTTTTATTCATTCAATGTAATACCTGAAGGTGTAACTGTATGACCTAGGAAATTAATCTTTTGCTTTAAAAATGAACATTTTGCAAGCTTTATTTTTAAATTAGCTTCATCGAGCTTTGCAAGTACTTTTTCAAGGTTCTGGAAATGAGTCTGAACATCTTGCGACATGATTATGAGATCATCAAGGTAAACTAGAAGCGTACTTCCTATCAATCTACGAAATAGATTTGTCATGAGCCGTGAAAAGGTTATTGGACTACTACGCAAACCAAACGGCATTCTTTTGAAATGAAAATAACCATTGGGAGTACTAAAGGCTGTCAATTGTTTACTTTCCTCATCAAGGGGGATTTGCCAGAATCCCTGCAACAAATCTAACGTTGAGAATACTTTGTTTCGACCAATACTTTGCAACAAATCATTTAGAACTGGCAGTGGGAAACGATCAGGTATTGTTACTCTGTTAAGCTTGCGATAATCAATTACAGGTCTCCAAGTCCCATCTCGCTTTGGTACAAGAATCAATGGAGCGTTCCATGGCGAATTACTCGATTCAATTACATCACTCTGTAACATTTCCTCTACAAGTCTATCTGCTTCTGCTCTCTGAGAATGGGGAAGACGGTAAGCTGGTACATAAATAGGCGTAGTTCCTTGTTCAAGGGGAATTTTATGTGTACTGAGAGGAGTGAGACCTAATTTTTCTCCTGGGAGAGCAACAACAGCTCTATTCTTGTTCAAAATTTTCAAAAGCTGAGCCACAGAGTCAGGAAAATCAGTAGGACTGAGGTGTTGCGCTTGCACCTCTGGCTGAGATTCCTGTTCTCCTGGTGTGAGTGTACAAACAGTATGATCCATGGAGACATCATCCACAATTCGCACCGGTAACGAGTAATGGGCAAAATCTACAACATGGGTACCAGACTGGAGATGGATATCGGCATTACTTGTGTTTGCGATAAAAAGTGTGACAGTACCATCCTGCACTGTGTGCCAGGAGGGTTCAACAAATGTACCATTCACTTTACATGTTTCACTTTCCGCAATCACATCCGACAACTCAGGCACTCCCTGAACCTTAACTCTTATTCTGGTGAGAGAATGAGGGTGTAGCACAGTGTCAGTAGCCATGGAACCACTGACTTCAGAGATGGAAGCTGCCAGGCGAGCGAGACAACGAGAATCCGTTAGGGCGTCCCCTTCCAGAAAGTCCCGATACTCATTCTCCTTAACAACTGCACAACTACTATGCTTCAATCGAGTGCCTGTTTTCTCGGGTATGCTACCACGACAATGATCTGACAAACCTACGCTAGCAAGGCGGGTGTCAACAAAATTAACATAATCTGATTGAAGGTTGAACTCGTGGCCCTGTCGATACATGCTACACAAGGGTATGACATGGTCTTTGATACTTATGTTCCAACGATGGGGAAACAATGCAATATTTTCATCAATCATGGTGTACAGACCTAAGAGAATGTCTCCAGGAAAATGAATAATGTCAACAACTAAACATGTTATAGACAATGTGACATCATTGAACTTGAGTGGGAGGTCAATTTCACCCTGAACTTTTACTTTATTTCCTGAAATACCACTTAGAAAAGGTATGTGTGACTGTTTTAAAATAGTAGGGTGCTTACTCTCAATGTCTCTAAGAGCCGAGGGCTTGACAATATTAATTTTTGCACCTGAGCCAAGAAAAACTTTTAAAACTCTACCATGTACAATGGCTGAGACAAGGGGACCATCACTTGAGACTGTACAAGTTACTATTTTTGACTTATGTTGTCTGGGATATCTGCGTCTTGTTTGTGTCAAATTTACTGTGGATCCGTCAACATCTACAACTGGTCTAGAGTCAGTGTCCTCCTCTGTCAAGTGTCCAAATCTATTTTGGGTAGCTACTGAATACACAGGGAGGGCACTAGGATTGGCTAGCTTGAATTGGTTAGCGGATGGCCTTGGGGGTTTCCCGACGACATGGAGTGAACATTCTGAGCTCCAGCATTCTGTGACTGAGCATTATAATTTGAAGTTGCATTATAGCTGGGCTGGGAGTTGTAATTACGAGAGTTCTGATAATGTCTTGGACGCTGTGAGCCTCGCCAAGACTGACCATGGGAGTTACGAGGTGGAGATGTCCTTTGCCTAGCTCTACAATCCGCAGTGTGGTGACCAACTTGTTTATGGTAATTGCAATATGGTAGCCTAGAATAATTAGATTGATGAGGGGACCGAGAGAATTGTCTAGGAGGTGATGATCTAGGGGCGGACCAACAGTCCCTTGCAAGGTGGTTACTCTTACCACAATGCCAACATGAGAGAGTGGATGGTTGTGGACTATGGCGTTTCGGCATTTTATGAGGCGGCGAATTTGACTGGGGGCTACGAGCATGGGTACGCTTCTGCGACCAAGAGTTTTGAGAATTTGTGGGAGGATGCTGAGAGCTTGTAACTACATTTACAGCATCAGAGGGTGGCAACAGTTGAGCACTTCGGGGAGCTAGTTTATCTGCGGCATTGTTAATAGCCTCAAATACTTCACCAATTTCATGTTTAACACCAAAATTTTGTTGCTCAACGATTGGTTTTGTATGCTCGGGGGCAAAATGCATTAAAGTACCAAATGCTATCATTTTTGCCATAGCATCAGGGGACAGATTATTGTCTTTATCTAACCAAGTCGAATTATTCATAGCAGAAACTAAGGCATACAGATACTGATCGAGACGGCTAGTAAACGCATTAAACGATTCACCAGGCTGCATGGTGGCATTGGCAATTTTCTTGACTAACCTATATGGGTCAAGGTCTCCTTTATTAACAAAGCGAAGGCGAAAGAAATCCTTAAATTCAGGCCAAGACTGGAGGCTAACAATGGCTTTCTCATCAACAACAAAACGTGCATCACCTTTGGTTGTGTCCACGGCTGACCGTGCAATTGCTAAGTATTCGGCATCAGTAGGCTTAGAAAAACGTGCAACTGTTTTCGCTTCAACCTTACTAAACCATGATTCTAATAAACGCGATTCCCCAGCAAAAAGAGGAATAGCCATTTCCTGAGCTGATCTCTGGCCATTGGGACGAGCAACTGTTCCCATTGATTCTGAAGGGGTTTCAACAGTGGTAGGCATTGTCACAGCCGTGGAAGTAATATTTGAACGCAGATTATAATTAAGTGCACCTGGCATCAGAAATAGTATACACAAAAATAAACACAAAAAAATATCAACTTGGCTAAAGTAAAAATGGCAGAAATAAAATTATTAAATTGGGCTAGGCAAGAAAATAATTAAGAACAAGCAATTGTAAACTAAATTTAGCAATCTTTCAATAAAAAAATGACTGGAATTAGATGTATGTAAATTAATTAAACCAGACTAAGCACAGCAATTGAGAATATAAAAACTGGAAGTGCAATTGCAAAATTTCATTAAAAAAGATTCAACACAGCAAGTGGCAATGCAAGAAATATGTATGTAGCACATAAACTGGACACAGGAATGTATATAACTATGGTAAAAAAAATTATAATATGCAATGTTGAAGGAATAAATTTAAATTTTAGGCCTGAGGGAATTAAAAAAAAATTATATTGCACAAATCCTTAAATGCTACTAAAACAAGGATTTCTTACTTCACTGGAATTTAAATTTACCAATAACACTCTAGGAGAACAATTAAAATTCAATGAAATTACTGTAAGAAGCAGGAATGTTGAAATCACACAAGGAAATTGTGGGGAGTTGAGTACTGAGGCGGCTCCAATATTTAACAAGTCACTGAATGGGTAATTAACAGGATATTCTGGATATATTTACGTTAAACCTCATTAAAACATAGCACACGATATCTTAGCTCACAATTACTTAACTCAGGGCTGTACGATTTGCAGTATAACAGCGGCCAACACAAAAACAGTGGCAGGGCTTGTGAAGTGGCACGTGTGAGGGTTTGTTTACAATCTGGTTCGACAGCAGCGCTCCTGGCGGCGGTGGCGCGAAACTCAGGGACCCCACACTGTTCACGCTAGAAGCACGAAGATAAATTCTGACGACGACAATATTGCGACGATGGAATAACCAGTTGATACTTGCGACGATGGCTGACGACGATTGCAGTAGCTTGAACACTCACAAAGCTTAGATACTGTCAGCTTGGGTGGCGGTGGTGGTGGTGGGTGCACTAGGTGGTTCCCACGTGGTGGCGCGAGGTTCAAAAATAGCTGGCGCGGGAAGCTTCCTTCCTCCTCACTGATGAATGAGCGTTCTCACAGGAAAATATTGACCCTTACTTCTGAAACGTTGGCCTGGAGTAGTGGTTGATGGCAGGACCCCAGTCTGGCACAATATTTGATGCGTGGGTGGCAGGATGGCGGCTTATGGCGGTGGCGGCTGGAACACGAGGCGATGCTGGGTACTTGAACTTTTCTTTGCAGAAAAAAAAATTTCTGGATCCCACTGCTGCTACCAGTATTCGTTTGCCTTGTTCGGGTAGAAGGTAGACACAGTAGTCGCTTCTGTATATATTTATTGACTGAGATAGCAAGGTATATATCTGCCTAGCCGAGGTCCTTCTACTCTGAGCCTGTGAGGATAACTGAGGCTGCTGGGAGCATCGCTGATGCTCCTCTGTCTGGCATGACGTCAGAGGCCTACTCGCCTGTGATTGGTTACATTTCAACTGACAGAATTTGAGTATAACAGATGGGTCACATTTTGCCCATACCCCCCTGCAGTTTACAAAATATCCCAAACATCCCAAATTCGGCGCTTGAGGCATATTTTGGAGGCAAATTCTGTCTCTCTGCACGTATTCGCAGTTTGAAATTACGACTTTTTATACCGAAAACATGTCAATTACTGAGAGCTGCGATGGGTCACATTTTGCGTAAACCTCCCTGCAGTTTTCAAAATATTACAAACATCCCAAATTCGACGCTTGAGCCATATTTTGGAGCCAAATTCTGGCTCTCTGCACGTATTCGCAGTTTGAAATTCCGAATTTTTATACCGAAAATATATTAATTATTGAGAGCTGCGATGGGTCAGATTTTGCCCACACCCCCTCTGCAGTTTTCAAAATATCCCAAACATCCCAAATTTGACGCTTAAGCCATATTTTGGAGCCAAATTCTGGCACTCTGCACGTATTCGCTGTTTGAAATTACGCATTTTATACCGAAAATATGCCAATTACTGTGAGCGGCGATGGGTCACATTATGCCCTACCCCCCCCCCCCCCCTGCAGTTTTCAAAATATCCCAAAAATCCCCAAATCGACGCTTGACACATATTTTGGAGCCAAATTCTGGCTCTTTGCACCTATTCGCAGTTTGAAATTACGACTTTATATACCGAAAATATGCCAATTACTGAGAGCAGCGAAGGGTCACATCTTGCCCATACCCCCCCTCGCAGTTTACAAAATATCCCAAACATCCCAAATTCGACCCTTGAGCCATATTTTGGAGTCAAATTCTCGCTCTCTGCACGTATTCGCAGTTTGAGAATAACACTTTTTATACCGAAAATATGCCAATTACTGAAAGCAGCGATGGATCACATTTTGCCCAAACCCTCCCTGCAGTTTTCATAATATCCCAAACACCCCAAATTTGACGCTTAAGGTAAATTTTGGACCCAAATTCTGGCTCTCTGCAAGAATTTGCCGTTTGAAATTATGATTTTTTAGTTCGGAAAAATGCAAATTTCTGAGAGCAACGAAGGGTCACATTTTGCGCAAACAGGCTCTGCAGTTTTTAAAATAATCCAAATATCTCAAACTCGACGCTTGAGCCATATTATGGAGCCAAATTCTGGTTCTCTGCACATATTTGCATTTTGAAATTACGACTTTTTATACCGAAAATATGCCAATTCCTGAGAGCGGCGATGGGTCACACTTTGCCCAAACCCCTTGCAGTTTTCAAAATATCTAACACATCCCCAATTCGCCCCTTGAGCCATATTTTGGAGCCAAATTGTCTCTGCAAGTATTCGCAGTTCTAAATTACGACTTATTATAACGAAAATATGCAAATTCCTTGAGAGCGGCGATGGGTCACATTTTGCCCAAACCCCCCTGCAGTTTTCAAAATAACCCAAACATCCCAAATTCGACCCTTGAGCCATATTTTGGAGTCAAATTCTCGCTCTCTGCACGTATTCGCAGTTTGAAATTACGTCTTTTTTACCGAAAATATGCCAATTACTGAGAGCTGCGATGGGTCACATTTTGCCAAAACCCCTTCTGCAGTTTTTAAAATATCCCAAACATCCCAAGTTCGACCCTTAAGCCATATTTTGGAGCCAAATTCTGGCTCTCTGCAAGCATTCGCAGTTTGAAATTACGACTTTTTATAACTCAAATATGCCAATTCATGAGAGCGGCGATGGGATAAATTTTGCCCAAACCCCCCTGCAGTTTACAAAATATCCCCGACATCCAAAGTTCGACCCTTGAGCTATATTTTGGAGCCAAATTCTGGATCTCTGCACGTAATCGCAGTTAGAAATTTCGACATTTTATACCGAAAATATGCCAATTACTTAGAGCAGCGATGTGTCACTTTTTGCCCAAACCCTCCCCAGCAGTTTTCAAAATATTCCAAACATCCCAAATTCGACACTTGAACCATATCTTGGAGCCAAACTCTGGCTCTCTACACATATTCGCAGTTTGAAATTACAGCTTTTTTCACCGCAAATAGGCAAAATTCTGAGAGCAGCGATGTGTCACTTTTTGCCCAAACCCTCCCCTGCAATTTTCAAAATATTCCAAACATCCCAACTTCGACGCTTGAGCAATATTTTAGAGCAAAATTCTCGCTCTCTGCACGTATTCGCAGTTTGAAATTACGAATTTTTATACCGAAAACATACGAATTACTGAGAACAGCGATGGGTCACTTTTTGCCCCCCCACCCTGCAGTTTTCAAAATACCCCAAACGTTCCAAATTCAACGCTTGAGCTATATTTAGGAGCCAAATTCTGGCTCTCTGCACGTATTCGCTGTTTGAAATTACGAATTTTATACCGAAAATATGCCAATTACTGAGAGCTGAGATGGGTCACATTTTGCCCAAACCCTCTCTGCAGTTTTCAAAATATCCCAAACTCCCCAAATTCGACGCTTGAGCCATTTTTAAGAGCCATATTCTGGCTCTCTGCATGTATTCGCAGTTTAAAATTACGAATTTTATACCGAAAATATGCCAAATGCTGTGAACGGCGATGGGTCACATTATACCCAAACCTCGCCTGCAGTTTTCAAAATATCCCCAAAATCCGCAATTCGAAGCTTGAGGCTTATTTTGGAGCCAAATTCTACCCCTCTGCACGTATTCGTAGTTTGAAGTTACGACATTTTATACCGAAAATATGCCAATTCCCACGAGCAGCGATGGGTCACATTTTGCACAAACCCCCCCTGCAGTTTTCAAAATATCCCAAACGTTCCAAATTCGACGTTTGAGCTATATTTAGATGCCAAATTCTGGCTCTCTGCACGTATTCGCAGTTTGAAATTACGAATTTTATACTGAAAATATGCCTATTACTGTGAGTGGCGATGGTTCATATTTTGACCAAACCCTCCTGTAGTCTTCAAAATATCCCAAACATCCCAAAATCGACCCTTAAGCCATATCTTGGAACAAAATTCTGGCTCTCTGCACGTATTCGCAGTTTGAAATTACGATTTATTGTACGGAAAATATGCCAATTACTGAAAGCAGCGATTAGTCACATTTTGCCAAAACCCTCCCTGCAATTTTCAAAATATCCCAAACATCCCAAATTTGACGCTTGAGCTAAATTTTGGAGCCAAATTCTGGCTCTCTGCAAGAATTTGCCGTTTGTAATTATGACTTTTTATACCGAAAAAATGCAAATTTCTGAGAGCAGCGATGGGTCACATTTTGCGCTTACAGGCCCTGCAGTTTTTAAAATAATCCAAATATCCCAAACTCGACGCTTGAGCCATCTTTTGGAACCAAATTCTGGTTCTCTGCACATATTCGCATTTTGAAATTACGACTTTTTATACCGAAAATATGCCAATTCCTGAGAGCGGCGATGGGTCACACTTTGCTCAAACCCCCTGTAGTTTTTAAAATATCCAAGACATCCCAAATTCGACCCTTGAGCCATATTTTGGAGCCAAATTCTGTCTCTCTGCAAGTATTCGCAGTTCTAAATTACGACTTTTTATAATGAAAATATGCCAATTCCTGAGAGCAGCGATGTATCACATTTTGCCCAAACCTTCCCTGCAGTTTTCAAAATATCCCAAACATCCCAAATTCGACGCTTGAGCCATATTTTGGAGCCAAATTCTCGCTCTCTGCACGTATTCGCAGTTTGAAATTACGAATTTTTATACCGAAAATATGTCAATTCCTGAGAGCGGCGATGGGTCGCTTTTTGCCCAAACCCCCCTGCAGTTTTCAAAATATCCCAGACATCTAAAATTCGACCCTTGAGCCATATTTTGAAGCCAAATTCTGGATCTCCTCAAGTTTTCGCAGTTTGAAATTACGAATTTTTATTCCGAAAATATGCCAAACACTTAGAGCAACGATGGGTCACGACTTTCTCCTGGCCAGTGGGCATATGTTGGTTATTCAAAACGAAATATTGAGACACACAACAAGGGTTCCCAGATGGACGAAAATATTAAGCCTAACACTTAATATTTATTAAGTCTTGGTTATAATATAATACTTAAATAATATATGTCAAATGGGTGCCAAGTCGAGTAGAAATACTAGGGAATGCCTTTGCAGACAAAGCTGAAAACCTTTCAACAAAGAGAGAAAATGTAAACATTTACATATCAGAATCTAGCATGAATTAAGCGAATAATTAAGAGATACAGAAATGCAGAAGATGTAGTGACCACAACACTGCAGCTCCAACATCAGGATCTGTGGGATGGTACAAGAATTTGACCAATTACGAACCACTTATTTTGAAGGAAGAAATAAATAGGAAAACCTGTATTACACCAGACTTCGATTACTTAAATGTAGGGACATGGTTGAGACAACGAGGTCTTGAGCAGCACAAGCAGGCCAGAGGTGGATACTTAAATCTATCCTACAAACGTGCAAGGTGACCGAAGGAATGTTTTAGTTTGTAATTAAAGTGCGAGTTTCACGATTTTGGTAAAAATTCAGTTTTAAAGAATTTGCAAGGGAAGGTATTAACCTAGTATTCCCCAAATTTGGAGCTTGTGACAGTTACAGGGGAGTAGGTTTCCACCTAGAGTAACACTGGCATACCCAGGATGCAAGGAGATGCGTGATTGGCCACAGCCCCGCACCTTCCTCTAATCTAAAGGTGACCCGAGATTATCAGGGACAAGCCGAGCTACGAGACGGCTCATATGCCCTAACTCTGTCACTGTTACCTCAGACCTGGACGTGGAACCCTGGAAACACAAACCGTAACTGTCTCTATTTTCCGCTTGTTACAACTTGTAATAAAGTTGTTACATCTTGGCTTAACGTGTTTATGACGTATTAGAACGTTGTTACAACTTGCTATATTGGTTGTTATAACTGGTTAGGAGGTGTTCAAACTTGTTCGAACGTTGTATCAACGTCGTAGTTTCGATGTGTGTTTGGCGGGAAGGATGTATGATTGTGCTTAAAGTTTTTTGCAGGATTTCCTTTTGTGCTGTAGAGTTAAGCTTCAAATAGGAAACAATGACCTCTGCATTACTTGAGTAGCCGATGACCTTTTGAAGAGGTATATATGATAGAAGTTGTACAGGTAAGACTGATCGGGGGCCTAGTGAGGATTGCCTCACAGCTTAATGAAGTGACCAAGGACATCAGCCAAACGTCCAGGGGCCAGATTCACGAAGCGGTTACGCAAGTACTTGCGAACGTGTACATCTTTCATATATCTTTGACGGCTTTGGTTACATTTATTAAACAGTTTACAAACATGAAAACTTTCCAATCAACGGTTATTATTTAAACAGCCTCCTGGTGCTTCGGAGCTCATTACCTGTTTAATAATTGTAAACAAAGCCGTCAAAGATTGAGAAGATGTACAGGTTCGCAAGTGCTTGCGTAACTGCTTCGTGAATCTGGCCCCCGGAGTAAATGTGAACAGTACAGTGTCACCCTCGAGGTCTTCAAGGCAGTCCCTACGAAGTGAGGGAGTCGGTAAGTCGGTGACCAGTGACACTTGCACAAGTACCACCAGTGCAGAAATGGTCATTCAAGAGTTAAGAGGTAAAGTGTTAACAAATTCTGTAGTGCAGTGACAGGAAACATTACTCACTGCAGCCCATCCTCCGAAAATGGGAAGGTAAATGTAACAGCACAAGTGTAATTATGTACTATTCCTAGCAGTCAGGAATTGTACTTATTACACTTAGTATTAAACCGTACTGTCAATTCTGAGGATGGGTTTTGATTAATGAAAGAGTTATGTTGGGCCGAGAAACTGTTTGTCAGCAGACAGTGTTAAATATTAGCCAACAAGTATTGACTGGCTGTGTGGCTCTCAGTGCTAGTGTAGCTTATTAGTGTGTCAAGTTGGCTACTAGACACGAACCTTTGCAACACCCTACCTCTGAAAGAGGTTTCTGGAAGGTCCCCGGAAACGCGACCGGAGACTCCTACGAGATAGCGCAGTAGTGGAGGGCTGAGCTAGGAGGAAGCTTGAATGTGGAGCCAATGATTACCCACTGAGGCTACCAGAAATTGGAGAGGTTTGAAGGGTGCTCCCAACACCGAAGGACAGCTGGTGAGGGAGTGAAGTCATAGGAGACATCAGCTGAAGCAGTGCAGAGACGCGGGCCAGGAGAAGCTCTTCGCCTCGGATGATAAGTCGGCTGTTAATAATAATATACACTTCCTGGTCGATGATGATCGCTCAATGATTTACAAAACTCACTTGTTCAGGGCCATGATGTTAACTCCATCATGGAAATAAAATAATTGTTACAAATCCATTTATTGTCCGATTATGAGACTTATTTTAAAATGTGCGCCCACTTTTCCCCCATTTTGTGTATATCCCACGAGGCATCTCCTCGCCCTGCGAGTAGCCACCCATGCACAAGTCTCGGCGTCTTAGTGATCATACTCGTGACCGCAGTGCTGTACCCATGTCCAAACGTGTGCAGTTTCCTGTTTTTCCTCAGTTTTCTTTACTGCCTTTATATTAACTAAATTTACTCTATGGTGGATAGTGATCAAGAAAAGAGCAAATCCATCTTGAAAAAAAAAACACTATGGAAAAGCTAGCGAGTGTTTGCAAGAAGTATGAACTCGTTAAACTCTCACCAAAAAAAAATTCAGCCTGTAGTTGTTGAATTTTCAGGCAGTGACCTTGACACTGCAGAAAGTGAGTGACCCTCCTGCTTCCGGTTACCTTGCGATGATTTAGGGACTCAACGTGTGTGGCCCGGTCCTCCATCAGGCCTCCTCGTTGCTGGACTGGTCAACCAGGCTATTGGATGCGGCTGCTCACAGCCTGGTTGATCAGGTATCCTTTGGAGGTGCTTGTCAGGTTCTCTTGAACACTGAGAGGTCGCTAGTTTCGCCCCTTATGCGTAGTGGAAGCATGTCGAACAGTCTCGGGCCTCCGATGTTGATAGTTCTCAGAGTACCTATTGCACCTCTGCTTCTCAACGGGGGTATTCTCCACATGCTGCCATGCCTTCTGGTCTCGTGTGGTTTTATTTGTGTGTGCAGGTTTGGGATCTGCCCCTCTTAATATTTTCATTATGTAAATTGAGAGATGTTGATAGTTAAGTGGCAGAAACTGAAACAGCCGGTGAGGATGAGATACAAAATGAATAGTGATGTTAATATGGCTATCGATACAGCCTCTACGTGCAGGTGAATCATTTACCACTAGAACCCCACATGCCAGTTCTAGTGAAGCCTGGTCTACTGACAACACTGCACCATTTGTTCAGTGTTCTACTGGACCACCAGGCTTGACTGTCCCAGCACCAACCACACCTCAGGAACTTATTCAGTTATTATGCGAGATTTACTTAAATATTTGGCATGTGAAATAAATGTTAATGCCTGGTAACCTGTTCACTGCTCCTAACCAAGCAAAGAATGAGTGGGAAGAAGTGAATGTAAAAGAGCTTGCCAGACATTTGCGACTGACACAGTTGATGGGAATTATGTAGAGGCCAGTGATATCAATGTACTGGTAAAATGTAGCATGTAGCTTCTTTCCGTTTTTGTATAACTTCAAAGTGATAACGATTGCTAAGTATTATCATACTCATAACAATAATACCATTCCAGAAGACAATACTCTCATTAAAGTTAGAACAATAATGGTATATCTAACAAACAAGTTCAAAACATACTAATATTCCTCAAACATCTGTCTGGATGATGACATAGCGACATGTTCGGGCCGTCTATCTTCAAAAGATTTAATCCAAATAAACCTGGTAAGTATGGAGTAAGGCTGAACATACTAGCTGAATCAAAGACTGGTTACAGCTTCGATTTTGAAGTATATGCAAAAATTGGGAAGAAAACAATTTTAAAGACATTGATGACACCACTGAGGAGCAAAGGTTTCCATTATATATATGGATAACTATAACTCCCTTCAACTTGGGGAACAGCAGCTTAAACAATGCGTATACCCCTGAAGTACTCTCAGATTACAGCGTAGTGCACCCAAAGATCTTCAGTAGAAGCAAAAAGGAAACAGAGTATTAATGAGAAAATCCATACGAGCCGTGATGAGGGTTTGAACCTATTCGGTGGGTGATCCCACACACACACACACACACACACACACACACACACACACACACACACACACACGCCCCCATTAACTATTCCACAACATGGTATAAGGGTTGCAACCTGGAGTTCTACTGAACACAAGGATTTCCTGCGGCTAAAGCCGAAACCTGACCAGGAGTTTCACACAACCCTCCCATGCACTCTGGCTATGTCATCCAGGAATGGTGTACCTCTGACTCTCCCCCTTTTAATACGCAGAGTAATCAAACTAACGTGACTTCACCAATGAGAACATCCGTAGGATCCGTGTGAGGGTTCGAACCAGGGCTTGTGCATGGGAACACCCACACACGGCTCCTACGGATTTTCTCATTGATGCAGTCACGTTTGAGTGATTACTGTGTGTAGCTTATTATGTAGAGGTTCCTTTCCACTGGTACGTTAATGAAGACTTTAAAGGTCAAGGAAAGCCAAGATCTTGTGGGGGTTTATCATTTTAAGAATGATGAATTCGTTGCTAGGTTTAAAAGGGACTGTTTGGGAGGCATTGAGATATTATTTGGTTCAATATCTCTGCGAGTATACAAGTTGTCTTGGGGATCTGCAAAATTACATTACCATTGCCAAAAAAGTAATGTAATTCAAAATAACTCTTTCTAATTTTAAGCCTTTAATCACTACATTCGCTGCATCTGTGAGGGAGTTCACAAGATTTTAAAAATTCAGTTTAAGCTGTCCTCAGAGCAAGTCCATTCCATCCAGAGATCATTCCACCCCAAAGAGCATCAATTTCAACTTATTCATTCAAAATAGGGATTTTCTCTAATAAAAATTAATTTTGCTATATATTAGCAAACTGTGCATATTTAAGCATTGGTTAGGTTAAGTGTTTAGGTTCTGTGGGCGATTATTTGTATTTGTACTACGTGGGTGAAGTGTTTGTTTACCCGAGACGCTGTGCGTAATAGTGGCTTCATAGGTTGTGTAACTCCTGTTGTTACAATTTGTACATTACTACTTTGATCTTTGAACACATTCTTTTGAATAAAATTAATTGTAGTGCATCTGCCGAGTTGTGGTTCGTACAAAAATCAGTGAAGCACTTGTTCGAGAAGTGTTCATATTCCATCAGGTGAATCATGTAATAACTGCTTTTCATCCATAAACGGGATTTGGCTGTTGTATGGAATACATTGGCTTTTGTTAATGAGCACAGGCTGCTCTTCTGGGGCTCGTGTAAAAACATTAAATTCCTATGTCTTTTAGGACAGCTGTACCTTTCTCAAAACACACTGTAGTGTGACGCATGTAGCGCACTTGTCAGCCCTCGTCACTATTAATACCAATGTTATTGGTATTAATCAAGTCCTTAGCTGCTTGGTTTAATTGAGGTGTTAGGAGACCAGGTGTCGCACTTTTGTACTTAACTAAAATATATATTTTAATTATGCATCCCATGGGCGGTGGAGGAAATGGTTAGAGGCAAATAATTGGTTCAGAAATTGAACCCAATTGCTTGTAAAGCTAAGCAACTGACAATTTTGTGAAGCTAGTTACACAACTGTTAATATTACTTACACGTACATATTGTTACATAATGTACTGCGGTAATAAGTTGGATACTAGGAGACACACAGAATTGGTTTTGGCAGCGATGAGGTAGTGTCGTCCCGACTAGACCCCCGCCCCCCCCTTGGGCTGCAGAGTGGAAAAGTTTTGGATATGTTAGATTGGGGCAAAAGTTGATTCCCTGGGGCTTTAGAGTCTCGGGGTAGGGATTGGGGGGGGGGGGGAATCATGTGACTAGGGGAGACAGCCCAGGACCTACCCCCATCCCCACTGTCCTTACAGAGTTCCATTTTTGTAGCGTCCTCTGCAATTGTCATCCACATTAGACGAACACTTTGAAACTGTCCGCAGTACTTTTGCCTTTGATAAAACCAAAGAGATTATTGGACGTGTTATCACCTACCGGGTAGAGTAGCCTAACAAAATCCTTTCCATCATTTTACAAAAGTAGGATGTTATGGATACAGGCCTGTAGCCTCCGTTTGACTTAAGTATAGGAATGATGACAGCCTCCTTCCATTTTCTTGGTAACTTTCCCTCTCTATAACTCAAATTAAACAAATCAAGTAAGGGACTTGGTTTTGTACCGGCTAAATAATTAAGAATGTCATGCGTTATTCCATCTATCCCCGAAGCAGTAGAGCTGCCACTTTTTAAAGCATCAAGTAGCTCATCCAGAGTTATCTCAGCGTTTCAAGGTGTAAGGCCACACTCAACCCCGTTTCCCTCTCCCAGGGCCTCCCCCCGCCAACCAAAGTGCTAATCACTTTAACAGCTTTAAGTGTGTGCGAGTTTCTATCCCCAGTCGAGTAATGGGTTCCAGGAGGGTGGTTCGCCTCTCGTTAGGCAGTTGGGTAGGCCGCTTTGAGGGCCCCTGCCTTTCATTAGGTCTTCCTGGAACATTCGTTAGGCTTGTACTCCACTGTACTAGCTATCTGGTTACCGTAATGCTGCCGAGACCAGGCGGTCCTTTAGGGACTTGCCTCGTCTCCAGGCCAGCATCGGGGGGTTCTTGTGGAAACCTGTCCCACGACGGGTGGTCGCTGTACGTGTCATGTAGCCAGGTCCGCACGTCCCAGAGTGCTGCTCTGAGGTTTTCCTCTAAGCCCGAGTAGAAAGTTGCAGGGAAGATGCCGCGAGCTAGGGGATCACATCGTGTTGGTTGAAGGAGTTATTCCCCTGTTCGGTCTCGTAGGTTCCTATCAGCTCGCTGGAGGACTACTTCTGTGAACCCTCTGTTTCGGAACTTCTCCCATAGGTGCTGGACCTGTAGGGTCTCATCGTTGCTATTGATCCTTTTTAGGCATAAACATAGGGAGAGAGTTCTTGAGGGGCCTTGGGTGGCATGAATCGTATCTTAGGTCTATATGTAGGTTGGTTGGTTTATAGTAGGCTCTAGTGCAGAGGAGCCTACTGACCGGATCAATTAAGACTGTCGTGTCAAGGAAATTGATCTCCTCTGCATTCCTCTCGATCGTAAAATGCAGGTTTTATGAACCGCGTTTGCCCATGCGTGAAGAGAGTCCAAGACCTGGGGGTGGGGACCAAGTATTACTCCAAAAATGTCGTCTATGTAGCATAAGTAGATGGAGGGTTGTTGGGGCGATTCATCCTTTGGACTTCGAAAACTTGGTGGACGAAGATTTCCGCTATGGCTACACTGCTAGAGGCTCCAATGGCAGTGACTTTTACTTGCCTGTAGGTGGCGCTGTTGAACGTCAGGACTGTCCCTCGTCTCGTGAAGGAGGGCTTCTATCAGAAGTGCACGGGCTAGGGGGTGCCAGACTCCAGCGTCCTTGAGGTCCTGTCGTATCCTCTAAACGTTGTCGACGACAAAATCTGCCACGACTGTGGCTACTTCACGTTGAGGAATGCTAGGGTACAAGGAGTCGATGTCCAAGGAGAACAGTGTTGCTTGCGCCGGGACCAGTCCCATCGAGTCGTTGATTGCTTTGTTTCACAAGGAAATAGGTTGTCAACTAACCTTTCATCCAGTAGGTGCAGGAGGGGGTCGAGGAGGGCCGTGCAGGTTCAATCTATTGGACGCATAAGAGCCCTACAGCCGTTGAGAACCGGGCGCCCCGGCCAGGAACCTGTAATGGGGTCAATCCCCTTGTGTATTTTTGGGAGCAGGTACAGGGGTGGGAGCTCAGAGTTTAAGGATATGATGAAATCCCTGACTGCAGCTCTGAAAAACCCTCCTTGTCCCTCGTTCCTGTACAAATCCAGGACCAAGGTTCTGCTTCTGGTTTGGGCGTTCGCCAGGGTGACCTGGCCATTGAGTACGGGTTGGTAGGTAGTCGTATCTGAGAGGTGCCTTTCCATTTCTCTCTCATAATTACCTCTGTCCTACATCATGACGACCGCTCCTCCTTTGTCCGGGGGTTTGACTACGTCCCTGTGCTCCTCGAGATCCCATAGGGCTGCCCATAGGGTGGACTGCAGGTGGCACAAGGGGCGGGTGTCGATCTGCTTCTAGAGAGACCTGGAAGCCTGTAGAATCTGCTCATGGAGGCCGTTAAGGCGGAAAGAATTAGGTTGCATGGGGCGGGCTCGGTTTAGGTAGCGTGCTGACAGTGAGAGGATGGCAGGTCTATGCCTCGGGGGAGGATAAGGATTTTGGTGGGGGCCCTTGGTCCAGAGGGTGCTCCACGTACTGTTAATATGGGTTTCTAGGTCTTCTAAGGCCTGCGCTGCGATCTGGTGGCGTTTTTGCCAGGGAGGAGGGCCCGTGACGAACGTCAGGCCTCTGCTCAGGAATGCATGCTCAGACCGAGACAGGGGGACCTCGCTAACGACAGTTAACCTATCTAGGTGCACCCTCCTCCTCGTCTCCCGCGCTGCTAACGCCTGGCATTCCCTCCACCTGTCCACCCTTTCCCGTCTGTGTCGTTGCTGGCCGCGCTCCATGGACTGTTGCTGTCCGCGTTTCTGGCGAGAGGGGGGGGGGGGGGTCACTGATCTGTCCAGCTGGTGTTTGTCTCTAGTTCCCAAACCCTGTCTGGTAGGGAAGGTAGTCGGGTTGGGGGAACCTGCAGGGTGCTCTGTCTGGGTAAGGGTGGGAAAGTGGGGGAGGGGGGTTTCTGGCATGTCTGGGCGAGAAACGGGGCCTAATGTGTTTGTCCGGAGTTTGGGTTTGGCGATGGTTCGGGCGGGGAGGGGTCCACGGAAGGTCTGCCCGACTGGCAACGAGGTGCCTCTCTCTATTAGGGGCTTAGCGCCTCTCTCTCTTTGGAGTCCAGCGTCTAATGGGCTGGGGGCATTGTGATTTTTGTTGTCGTACCGGGGTGGGGCGCTGACGGTTTCCCCTCTGGCAGGGGCGGGTAGGGGGGTGTCCTATTGCTCCGTGGCTGGTTTGGGGGGGGGAGGGGTTAGGGACGATCACCGGGTTCACCACCTCAATCGCCAGGTCCGTCTCCGGGTCCCAAAGTGAAGGCTGGGGGCACACCCCATGGCGGTCCTGGGGACACCTGGGGCGATGATGGCAAACATTGCGTCCCTGAGGGCTTCTCTGGTGTCAGAAAGGGGGACCTTCCTGAAGGTTGCGCAAGGCTCGGTATTTCTATTGAACCAGACCGGGAATTTGCTAGAGTTTGAGGTTGTTGGGGCCACACAGGTCGCCAGGGTTCGTTTCTTTTGGGCCTCCCACAGGATTTGCCAATCGTCTCATCGTTCATACCCTTTTCACAGAGACATGACACTATGTTCTCGAGGCGGGTTTGCTCATGCACTATGGAGGCTTTCAAGAGGAGTGTCAGGAGGGCGGTGAACTCTTTGGCATAACGTTCATGGAAAGGCTCCATGTACGTTTCCAGGGCTGGGAGCAAGGGCATGTCAGCTGAGAAAAAGGAAACCGGGGGTTGAAAACCCAGGTTCCTCGGGACCGAGTTGATGTGGGCCACTCGTTTGTGTGTAGTAGTCGGGTCTTAAGATAGTCGATTGTTGAAGAAATTGGCTTGAGCTCGACCAACCTTAGTTCCGCATTGTTCAGGACCACGTCAGCATAAGGCAATTCTGTGGTGAGCATTGTCCTCAGTTTCTTCATGAGGTCCGACTCCCTAGTGAGGCCGTGGGGCGGGAGAAAACTGAGGGCTTTCTCTCCCATACCCTGCCATATCAGGGCCTCCTCCTAAATTCTGGGAAGGAAGCCCGTAGAAGGGGACAGCAAGGGGCGCCTCGTCAGTTTCCCCACCGTCAGCTGCCAGGCGTCGTGTGGTTGGACAGAGAGGTCGTCTGCTAGGACGTGAACAAAAGGGATTGAGAGGTCGTGGTCCGAAAAGTCCTAGATTGTGTCATCGGGGGTTGCCTGGACATTAACCTCGTTCGCCACTGGGACAGCAATTTCTGTGACCGAGGGGGAGGGATGGGGAAGGAAGGCTGAGCTAGGAAAAAAGGAACCAAGATGACCTGTGCAGCCCTCACGACCTCATACTCTAGCAAAATCCAGGTCCAGTCCAATAGAAATACCGAGCCTTAGGCGACCTTCAAAAAGGTCCACCTTTCTGACACCAAAGAAGCCCTCAGGGACGCAATGTTTGCCATCATCGCCCCAGGACTGCCATGGGGTGTGCCCCCAGCCTTCACTCTGGGACCCTGGGACGGACATGGCAGACGAGGTGGTGAACTCGGTGATCGTCCCTAGCCCCACCCCCTAACCAGCCACAGGGCAATAGGATATCCCCCTACCCCCACCCCACCAGAGAGGGAACTGTTGGGGCCCCCCGGTACGACGACAAAGATCACACAGCCCACAGGCCATTAGATGCTGGACTCCAAATATAGGCCCCAAACCCCTAATAGATAGGGGCACCAGACCTTGAATTGAGGGGCACCCCGGTGCCAGATGGGTAAGCCTTGCAGACCCCTCGCCGCCAAACCCGAACGCCGGACAAATGCGTTGAGCCCCGTTCCTTGCACCATCTCGGCAAAAACCCCTCCTTCCCACCCCTCACCCAGACAGAGAACCCCACAGGTCCTGCCCCCTTCCCCACCGGACCGCCTTCCCAACCAGATGCAGTCCGGCAATCGGAGACGGACACCATCTGGACAGGGACAACAACAGTCCACGGACCATGGCCAGAAACGACGTGTAGACGGGCAAGGGTGGACAGGTGGAGGAATGCCAGGCATCAGCAGCGTGGGAGACGAGGGCGGAGGCGCACCTATAGAGAGGTCAACTGTCGTTAGTGAGGTCCCCCTGTCTCAGTCTGAGAATGCACTCCTGAGCAGAGGCTTTACTTTCGTCACAGGCCCTCCTGCCCGACAAAACGCCACCAGATCGCAGTGCAGGCCTTAGAAGACCTTAGAAACCCATATTAACGGTACGTGGAGCACCCTCTGGACCAAGGGCCCCCACCAACCCCCTCATCCCCAGAGGCATAGACCTGTCATCCTCTCTTTCGGCATGCTATCTAAACCCAGCTCGCCCTATGCCAACTAACTCTCTCCACCTTAGTGGCCTCCATGAGCAGATTCTACAGGCTTCCAGGTCCCTCGAAGAGCAAATCGACACCCGCCCCTTGTGCAACCTGCACCCCACCCTATGGGCAGCCCTACGGGATCTCGAGGAGCGCTGGGACATAGTCATTGTTGGAAATTTCCAACACTAATACAATACTATTGTATTATAATAAATCGGTGTTATTATATACTAACTACAGTAGTCACTAAAACTTACTAACAGTAATGTTCACATAAACTAACCATTATATCTGCATATGGATGCTGGAATTCTTACGAAACCAAGCACCAGTATTGCGTCAGATTATATCTAGTTAAACACATTTATGGCCAGTGTGCTAGAGAATTGAATGTGGTTCTCTAAAATCATCAATATTCCGTGTGATAATTTACGGATAACATAACTCCCAAATAATTCTAAATAGAGAGTTTTTAGTTACAATTGTTATCAAGTAATAGTTTTTGTCATGCGTGAATGCCAAGGAGAAAACTATAATCTTCTCCATTTCTCGTTTACCACCATAAGACGAGAAAGCAATAATATTTAAATCCCTAGAATCACAACCCAGTCTTTATTAAAGTATTTCAACCACAATTGCGCGAAATAGTATTATTCGTGATAAATAATTTCTGTGGTGAATGCGGGACGCGGGTTGAGGGAGGAGGAGACGCCATTGTGTGTGTGGCGGTAGCTCGTGTTGCGGAGTGAGCAGCGAGCATACGTACTTGGACAGGAAAGTCGTGGCGTCAGTCTGAGACACGTGACGTTGGGATTATCAGCAAGAATTATTCTTCTACGTGATCCACAGCGCTTGGTCAAATAATAACGCGTCGATAATAAAGCCAAACTCTCAACCACGTGTACCACATTGTAGAAGTTTGAGGCTGAGACGCGATACCGGCAGACTTCAGCATACACTGCACTCACGATAAGTATATAGTTCTTTCTTGATGCATCATTAGAGATTGTATATTTCGTGGGCAGTCTGTCATTACATAGCAAGACGACAAAAAATCCAACGTTAGTACCGCATTAATCTTTATTTTCTATTTCATAAATATTGAGATTTAAGTAGCCTAGTTCAATGCTACGTAATATCCTTTAAATTACAGCTCGTATGTGAGGAGTCAACGAGCCGTTAACTACATTCGTGTTATTCACCTCTAAGGGCTTCTGTGTGGGGATCTTGAGATCACGAGGACGAATCACGAACCATGTCATAGAAATCGTCTTAAAGCTAAGACTTTTTGTACACATTTAATTACTCCAATTTATTATACATATCCATAATATTATCATATTGAGTACTTGCCATGTGAACTGGAGATGGATGTGTTTACTTAGATTGTTTTTTTAATTCTAACAATCATTAATCTTTTCTATTTGAAGTTACCTATTGATTCTATAATAATTTGGTCACAATGTTCTTAATTCCACAATGAACTGGTGTACAAACCACACTAGTTCCTAGACGTATATGAAGTTCTAGCAATACCCCCCCAATGTAGGTGTTTGAGGCTCTTACTTTAGTTAATTAACCATACAGTTCATTATTTAAGTGATTATTCTTTCTAATATTTGTCCATAGACACTGGTTCTTCCTTGTTTCTAATCACTTTTTATGTTTCCCTCTTTTCTCAAAAGTGGGTGGTCCTTCGTTATTAAATTAAATAATTAAATAAATTGAGTCAAGCCCCAGATATCCCACAGTCAAGCCCACGGACAAGGGAAGATCGTTCGTTATGTGGGACAGAGAGAATCGAGAGAAATGGAAAGGCACCTCTCAGATACGACCACCTACCAACCCGTACTCAACGGCCTGGTTGCTCTTGCGAACGCCCAAACCAGAAACAGGACTTTGGTCCTGGATTTCTACAGGAACAAGGAACAGGGAGGGATTTTCAGAGATGTCTCCAGGGATTTCTTTATATCCTTCAACTCTGAGCTCTCACCCCTTTACCTGCTCCCAAAAATACACAAGGAAATTAACCCCATTACAGGTTCCTGGCCAGGGCACCCGGTTCTCAGCGGCTGCAGGGCTCCTACGGGTCCGATAGATTGGACCTGCACGGCCCTCGTCAAACCCCTCCTGCGCCTCCTGGATGAAAGGTTTGTTGACACAACAGATTTCTTGGTGAAATTCGAAGCAACCGACTCGATGGGACCGGTCCTGGCGCAAGCGACATTGTTCTTCTTCGACATCGTCTCCTTGTACCATAGCATTCCCCAACGTGAAGCAGCCACGGTCGTGGCAGATTTCTTCGTCGACAAGCCACACAGGATTCGACAGGACCTCAGGGACGCTGGAGTCTGGTACCCCCCCAGCCCGTGCGCTCCTGGTAGAAGTCATCCTTCATGTGATGGACGCAGTCCTGACATTCAACGACGCAACATACAGGCAAGAAAAAGGCACTACTATCGGAGCCTCTAGCAGTGTAGCCATAGCGGAAATCTTCGTCCAACAAGTCTTCGAAGTCCGGAGGATGAATCGCCCCAACAACCCTTCGATCTACTTGCGCTACAAATAAATCTTTGGAGTGATACTTGGACCCCCACCCTGCCAGGTCTTGGACTCTTCCACGTGTGGGCAAACACGGTTCATCCAAACCTGCATTTTATGATCGAGAGGAATGCAGAGGAGGTAAATTTCCTTGACAAGAGGCTCAATTGATCGGTCAGTAGGCTCCTCTGCACTAGAGCACTAGTAAACCGTCCAACCTACATACGTACCACAGATAAGATTCATGCCAGCCAAGGCCCCTCAAGAACTCTCCCCCTTTCTCCCTAGATCCACGTCTAAAAAGAATCAAGAAGGACATATTTAAATATAAATGGGGGAGGGGGGGGGGGGTGTTATAAAAACATCAAAGTAAATATTTCATAATTTGTATTACATATAAGCATTTAAAGTTTTTATAAAAACATCAAAGTATACATTTAATCATTTTTATTTATATTAAACTTAACATTTGTTTGCATAATATCATTTGCATAGAACAGAACATCATTTTTAACATAGGGTTGGGGCTGCATTTTCAAAACATCAGTGATAAGTCATGGGTGCCTTTTTTGCGACATCAATGATGATAGGGGGCGCATCTATCATTGTTTTTTTAAACATCAATGATAGATTAGGGGGATTAATTTTTCTAACACCAAATATATTTTTTATAACACCAATTACATTTTCAAACACTAATTGTATTTTTAAACACTAATGATAGGTTAGGGGGTTAAATGTTTCCATCACCAATTACATTCCCCAGCACCAAATATATTTTTTCAGACACCAATTACAGGTTGCGGGGATACATCTTGTTGACCACTGCATCTCGGTTATCCCACATATTCAATATGGGGTGAAATCCACGTCTTACAGGACGTGCATCAAGCACCTCCTCCTCTTGGATTTCAGCTTTGGGAATATCGGGGTGTTCATATGATAAGGATTGTGTCGGGCTGCTCAATACATATCGTTTATCGTCAAAGGCAGACAATCCACTGAACAAATCCACAAGGGCTGTGATGAGGATTTGAACCGACGTCCGAGAGCATCCCAGGCGCTACCTAAATCGACTGAGCTACGACATGGTATAAGAATTGCAACCAGAAATTCAACTGAATTTACTTGGATTCTGCAGCCTCTCAGAGAGAAAAACCAGGATTTTACACAATTCCCTCATGCACAAATTGGGTCTTAGCACATGTGGTCGTGCCAGGGCTTTGGGTTTTGCTGTCGAGGTGGGCATTTTGATGCAGTTTTGTGCTTCTTGTGCCTTCTTCGCCTGGCTGACGTGGTGCTCACTGCCCACTGGTCGGCGGCTTGTATTTTAAAATAAAATGTAAAAATCCAAACATGTGCCAAGACACACACATTCCCATCAATCCACGTTTTGCAGTTATAGGCCCCCTCCCCGCTCAGCTCGTTGTTGCCGTGTGGGGGCTTAGTGGGCGGCTGCCGGAGTGTGATGCTCCTTGGGACAGTCCTCTGTCCTTTTCTAGCCTTGTGCTCCTGCTGCCGTCCTCTCCAATTCTGCTGGGCACCTTTTCCTTTTCCTTCTGTTTCGTTTTTCTCCCCCCTCTTCTCCTATCTGCTTGCCGTTTCCTGCCGACCTTTTGGTTGTTCTGGTTCTTCCCTTGGACTTCTTCTATTTTGACGCCCGGGTGCTTGAGGAGGCATACTCTTGCACCCGTAGAACTGAAGTACCCGACATCGAGAGCGAGGGGAACCTTTTATTGTCAATCCCCCTTTCATCACTGAACCCGATCTCGACGGACTGTCGGTTTCTTAAGGTGGCATTTGTGGGGCGTATACTCACGACGCACCCCTAGGAGGCCCCGGCAAGATCGGCGATAGCTTCTTGTTGGGTGTCCTGCCTCTAATTGTGGCTCCATGGTGGGTGTGGGGGCACATTCGTGAATGAATTTTTCTTTTCGTAATGATGATGACCCCTGTTTCGGCTGTTTCTGGTTTACCTTCTCAGGCTCGTGGGGTGGGCGACCAAGCCCCCGAGTCAGTCCGTGTTGGAAGACCGGGCTCTGTAGCCTCCGCTGCATTGGGCCCCGACCTTGCTCCTCCTCTGACCTCTCTGACTCCTTCCCCTGGCTCCCCTCCCTCCTCTGTGGTTGGGTCGAGCCCCAAGCCCCCAGTGGTGACTACCTCGTCCCCTGGCGCGGCCCCTTCTCTAGTTGTAACTACTGCGCCTTTTAATCCCTCTCTCTGGGGGTTCTCACCGCCGTCCTCGTCACGGCCGCCCTTGCTCGATTCCTTCCAGTTCTGCTACCTATCAAGCTTTGTTTGGTCCCGCTTCGTGGGCCAAATATTTTGATCTCCTCCCTCTTGATTCTGCACCTCCTGACGATTTCTCCCTCCATCGACATCTCGTTGATTCCGTGGATGCCTCCGTTACTTTCAACCCCACTTGTCTCGGTACACGTGTCGTTGCTGCTCCTTCTCAGGATGCTGCTTCCCGCTTGGCTGCCTTATCCTGCCTTGGCGAGACCCCTGTTCGGGTCTCAAAGAACGCTCAGTTGAATGCCAGTGTTGGCACTATTCTGCTCCCGCCCCATGTTACGACCGGTGTTCGGGACCTGCGCGACTGCCACGACGATATTCGACATATCCTTGCTGCCCAGAGCCATTCTATTCTCCAGGTTTACATGTTTACTCGTCCCCCTCGTGGTAGTCGCCGTCAACCCCTCCGGGTTGTGAAGACTACCTTTGATGGTAGGACCTTTCCACCCTCTGTCATTCTTGCTAGTGCCAGGTGCTCTGTCCAGGAGTACATTCCTTCTCCTCGGCTCTGCAACAAGTGCTGGAGGTTTGGGCATGGTGCCCTCCGCTGCTCCGGGACCGTCTCTCTCTGTCCTTTGTGTGGTGACGAAGGTCACCAAGTCGGAGTGCACTTCTCCCCAGGCTCGTTGCCTCAACTGCGGTGAGGCCCATCCTACCTTCTCCCGTGCGTGTGTCCATTACAAGCTTGAGGCATCCGTCCTCAACTTGAAGCACCGGCAGCGTTTATCTTTTCCTGAGGCGAGACGCCAGGTTCGCCGGCTCCTGCCTTATGCTAATATCTCTTATGATCGCGTGTTGCGCTCTTCCTCTCCTCGTCCTTCCCGCCTTCCTCAGACTCTCAACCGTTTCCGGGCCTTTGACCCTGATACACCCACTGCCCCCTCCTCTGTTCCTTTGGGTTCTCTCCCGAAGGATCCTCCTCCTGGTCCTCTGTCTGCGGGTTCCCCTTCCTTCTACCCGGTCTGTCGTGTCTCATGTGTCTTCCTCGTCTCCCTCCGTTCCTCCTTCCCATCCTTCCCCTCCGTCTCTTGACTCTCCCCGATGCCTGTCGGTGCGGGCTGATGTCCATCGCTCTCCAAACGGCCGTCATGTGTGCTCTCGTTCAGCTTCAACTGTTCGGACGCTAGAATCCGTTGCCCAGTACGTGGTTGCTGGGACACCTGTCTCTTTAAGTCAGAAGCGTAAACCTGGCTCCTCTCCTTCCTCCTCCCCGGCGGGTAAGGAGGTTTCGCTTTCTTCCTCGGCCTTTACTTCTGCCTCTCGCTCCTTCCCCTCCCATTTCGGTGGTTGCGCCCCCCTGTTCCTGCTATGGAGGTTTCTTTAGCCCCTGCTTCCCTCTCGGTTGCTGCCCTTGCTGAGGTACGCTCCCCTCTTTCAACCCCTCCTCTTCCTGTTGCTGTCCTTGACTGCTCCTCTCCGTTGTCTCCTCCTCTTCCTCCTCCGGACCCCGCCCGCCCACCTCTGATCTGTTCTCCCGTTTCCTTCCCTCCGTCTTTGCTCAGTTTACCCATGCCCCCTAACCCTGACTTTGCTGACCCTGATCCCGACCCTGATATTCTTTAACGTGCTCTCTTGCTCTTTCGCCTTTGTTTCTTCTTTGTTCTCTGTTTTTGTCCTTTCTCTTCTCGTCGTTGTCCATTCTTCAATGGAACGTTCGAGGTTATTAAGCCAATTTCCTTGAACTCTAACTTCTGATTTCGTGGTTTTCGCCCCTTTGTGTCTGTCTCCAGGAGCCGATGCTTGGTGCTCGTCCTGGTCGTTTTCGTGGCTATTCCTTTCTCTCTTCCCCCCCCCCCCCTGCCGTTGCTGGGGCTTCTAATTCTTCTGCTCTTTTGATTCGTGCTGATGTTCCCTTTGTTCCTTTACTTTTTCCTTCGCCTCTCCATTGTTCTGCTGCTCGTATCTTTGTGGGGAAATGGTACACAGTTTGTTCCATTTATCTTCCCCCGAGTGTCCCGCTTTCTCTTCCTGATTTCAAACACCTCCTAGACTCCTTGCCGGAGCCTGTGCTCCAGCTGGGTGACTTCAATTGTCGTCATTCTCTTTGGGGTGACGTTCTGACGAATACCCGGTGTCGCCTTCTTGAGCCGTTTCTCCTCTCTTCTTCCCTGTCTCTTCTGAATTCTGGTGAGCCCACTCATTTGGACTCTCGGACTCGCACCCTTTCTTGTCTTGATCTTTCTCTCTGCTCTTCTCTTTACTTAGATTTCACGTGGCAGGTTCTTGATGACCTCCATGGAAGTGATCATTTCCCCATCCTTGTTTCCTTTTTCTCTTTTCGCCCTTCCCTCTCTTTCCCTAGGTGGCAGTTTGCTAAGGAAGACTGGACCCTGTTTACCCTCAGTGCTACTCTCTCTGACCTCTCCCTTCTGTCCCTCTCTCGCGCTCTCCTCCTTTTTCATGACACTGTCTTCAACGCTGCCCTCCGCTCTATCCCTCGCTCTTCCTCTCGGGGTCCACAGAAGTGCGTTCCCTGGTGGAATGCGGACTGTGCTCGGGCTGTTTGCTGTAAGCGTGCAGCCTGGAAGAGGCACCGCCGTAGGCAGACGACCGATTCTTTTCTTTTCTTTCGAAAAGCGAGTGCGGTGGCCCGTAGAGCCATCCGTACGGCTAAACGTGAATGTTGGGCATCTTATGTCTCAACAATTACGTCCGAAACTCCTCTGGCTCAGATCTTGAAGCGTATCCGCAAGATAGCGGGTAAATTCGTTCCCAATGTTTCACCGGTCCTTCACCTCCATGATACTCTTGTGGCGGACCCGTTGCAGGTCGCTTCCGTCCTGGGTTCCCACTTTTCTTCTGTTAGCTCTGGTCTTCATCTTCCCCAATCTTTTCTTCTTCGTAAACCTGTCCTTGAGTCTCGTCCTTTAGATTTCCGCACTCGTCTTCAACTTCTCTATAATGATCCCTTCTCTCTCTCTCTGAACTTCGTTCTGCCCTGGCCCTCTGCGGTTCTACGGCGGTGGGCTCTGATGGTATTCATTATGAGATGCTTCGCCATCTCCCTCCGTGCACGTCTCAGTATTTACTGAGTCTGTATAATCGGATCTGAGAGTCGTCGTCAGTCCCTGAGGACTGGCTCGATGCCGTTGTTCTGCCTGTTTGCAAACCGGGGTCTCTGGGTACTTCCCCTAAGGACTTTCGCCCTATTGCTCTCACAAGTTGTGTCTGCAAACTCTTTGAACGTATGGTTAACGTTCGTCTGATGTGGTTCCTGGAACACCATCACCTCCTCTCCCCTTCTCAATTTGGTTTCCACAAGTGCCGCAGCACGACAGATGTCCTGGTGAACTTGGAGGTCTATATTCGTACTGCTTTTGCTGCGAAGACCTCCGTTATTGCCGTCCTTTTTGACCTGGAAAAGGCTTACGACACCACATGGCGATATCATATTCTATCTCAACTTCATTCTTTTGGCCTTCGTGGTCATCTCCCTCTCTTTCTCCGCAGCTTCCTCTCCCGTCGTTCCTTTCGGGTGCGCCTTGGTACCGCTCTCTCTGCCTCTTTTTCAGCAATACGAAGGTGTGCCCCAGGGTAGTGTTCTGAGCACTACTCTTTTTCTGGTTGCCCTCAATGGTCTTCTTTCCTCTCTTCCTTCTGGTGTCTTCTCTGCGCTCTATGTCGATGATCTTACCCTTTGCTGTCAGGGTGATGATTCGCCTCTCCTTCAGCGCCGGCTTCAACTTGCAATTGATGCCGTGTCGTCTTGGGCCACCGATCATGGCTTCAAGTTCTCTACTTCTAAGACATGTGCTAAGACCTTTACGTGGAAACGGGTTGTTCTTCGTCCCTCTTTGTCACTTTATGGTCTTCCCCTTGAACACAAAGATTCCACGAAGCTTTTGGGGTTATTCCTTGACACTCGTTTGTCTTGGTCTCCCCATATCTCTTACCTCCGTGTTGAGTGCTCTAAGGCCCTTACCCTCCTTCGGGTCTTGTCCCGTACTTCTTGGGGGGCAGATAGGCGCACTCTCCTTGCTTTACATTCCTCTCTTGTCCTGTCTAAGCTCGATTATGGTTGCCCTGCTTACTCGTCTGCTTCTCCTCCTACTCTTCGCCGTCTTGATGCTTTGCACCATACTGGGTTGCGCCTCAGTTCTGGTGCCTTTCGTTCGACTCCCGTCCTTAGCTTGTATGTTGACACTGGCTTCCTGTCTCTCCAGTACCGCCGTGATCGCTACTGTCTTCGCTATCTTGCGCGGTCCTTGCAACATCCTTCCTCTCGCCTCTGTCGTGCTTTAACTTTTACCCCTCCTGCGGTTCCTGTTCCTCTTCACCACCTCCCTCTTTCTGTCCGGTTATCTCGCCTCCAGGATTCTCTTTCCGTTCGTATTTCTAATGTTTCTCCTCGTGATGTTTCTTCTTTGCCCCCGTGGAGAGTCCCTCTTCCGCGGTTTTGTACTTCCTTGACCTGTACCACTAAAGCTTTTACCCCTCCTACGGTTCTAAAACGCCTTTTCCTTGAGCACTTTTCTTCTCACTCCCGCTCCGTTTCTGTCTTCACCGATGGGTCTAAGTCGGCGGACGGTGTTGGCTACTGTTATGATCTCAGCCTACAGGAGAAACGAGTCTCCCTCCTTGAGAGTTATTCATCAAGCCTGACCTGATTAGAAGGTCTAGCAAATATTGAGGTGATAACGCATATGTAAAATAGTTGCTTGGAGATGTATAACAATTTGAGATTGTGGGCAATGAAGAAGAAAACAGATAAATGACTGGCTAGGAGATGTGGACATTTTGCTGGAGGCGTGAGGCTCGCTTCCGGAGGGGCATTGACCTCACTTGAGTGCCAGACATCGCAGGGAGAAAGCCGCGCTCCGTTGAGCTCCCGTCAGAAGGGAGCCCCTAGTGATATATCTTGAAGAGAAGAGAAGTGTGTAGACGTGCCAGCTGTGGAACTGAGCTGGGAACGTTGTGGTCTCAAGTCCTGGTCGAAGAAGAGAGTATCAAGCCGGCCAGAGACATTATTGTGGGCCGTGGAAGCGCCGTGACCAGACGCCGTCAGAGGGAGAAGCGCCCTCGACCAGTTAATCTGTGGTAAGCACGATATACGCCAGTTCATAGTGATTGCTTGTAGTTGGTCGTGTGCCCAGCGACAGTAGCGATGTTTATTTATAAGTTAGACATGTTTTAATAAGGCAGAAAGCCTGAAATAAGAGTGGAGAGGGAGGAACACGGAGCGACGTCCGTCCCCTCTGAGCTCTGACAGACGACTGAGGGAGCCTGGCTCCTGACGGAGGAAGACCCTCCCAGCGAGTGAGGACCGCCGCCAGGCGAGGTGGAGTATGGACCCGCCCAAAACGGGGGAGTCCACTCTCACTGTATATAGAGGACAGATACAGGCTGGAGACAAACATATTGTGTGAATATTTTTGTTAATGTGTGAAAGGGGAAACATTTTTATTGGAGTGTTGATGGGTTGCAGGTTTGTCCTTTGGGGAAGAAGTTGCTGAGAACTTCGAAGCCAGCCTAGATGAGGTAATTGATGAGACTCCAAGGTAGTGGAGGAGAGGACCTCGAGCTGTGAGGAGAAGCAGTGAAGAGGAGTGTCATGTGCTTCTGTAGAGGTGGTGTAGCAGCCAAGAGAGCTGTGGAGGAACCTAGCAGAAGGGTGAAGCACCGTAGTTGCACAAGGAAACTTCATGATAGCAGCCTGGAGGAGCTGCAGAGGATCCTGGTAGTGAAGCCCGGAAGAACCTGAAGATATCAGGGTAGTAAACTTCCAGAGGTGGAAGGGAAGTTCTGGTGGATTACTTATAGGGAGTTGATAGTGTTTGGTTGTCATTAGCGTGCAAGACGCAGTGAGAGGTGAGTGACTGTTTGCATTCTTATGTCAAGGAGTGTTTTACACTGAAGTTTAGAGTTGAAGTCGTAGGCTTGATTACCTACAGATGTATGTGTTCGAGGACTGATAGTGATCGATTGATCATTGTTGTGTATCAATGAACATTTATACTGATATGTGTTATTGCATTTAAATGCTGATTTTCTTTGTACACATATATATATTCTCTTATATATACATATATATATATTATATACATATATTACATATACATATATATATTATACATATATATATTCTCATATATATATATATATATATATATATATATATATATATATATATATATATATATATATATATATTCATACATACATATACATATATATATTCTCTTGCTGATGGTGCAACAGTGTATGTAGACTTGATCAGCTTAAGGAGGTTGATAGTATCAGGTGGTGAACCAGGAGATAGGACACTACTTGATAAGCTGATGATAGAGTTCTGATGATGTTGGAGTGCAACCTGATTGTAATAGTGTAGAGTATAGGATTCATTATTACTGTATGTGTGTACGTATTGTGTATGTGCTGTGTCCAGTAAATGTATCCCAATTTGCCGGTGTTTGCCCTTGTCCTAGTGAGGCTTCCCAGGAGGTAGTAATGAAGGAGAGAGAGAGAGAGAGAGAACCAAGAACCACTGCTGTGGACAGGGTAGGAGGTAATACTAGTAAGTCATAGGGGATTGAGGAGATCATATCTCATAAGGAGAGAGTGGGGAGTCACAGCGGCTCGAGTGGGTGTGTGCACGTGACAACGAGGCTAAGTTTTGGAGCCGCATCCCCTAAACGTGTGACGTTGTGCCCCTCTCCAAGAGCCAGAAACGCCAAGGGTGATCTCCTAGTATAAGCACTCTACCGAGTTGTGGGTTGGGTTGTCCATAGAGAAGGATCAACGACGACAACACCAACCAACCCACAGACTATAATACTACTGTTGTTTTTCCTGATCGCACTTATGTGTCGCTTACCTCCGGAGATTAGCATCTTTACAGTGGAACTTTATGCTATTCTCTCTGCTCTTCGTCTCCTGCTTTCTCGTTGTCAGTCTTCCTTTGTAGTTGTTGTTGACTCTCGTAGTGCCCTCATGGCTCTCGGGTCCTTTAATCCGGTTCATCCAGTAGTTGTCGAGATCCAGCTTTGGCTGTTTCTTGTTCACAGTAAATTTAAGTCGGTTGAGTTTTGTTGGGTTCCCAGCCATATTGGGGTGTCTTCAAATGAGCGTGCGGATGCTGCCGCCAAGGAAGCTGTCTGCTCTTGTCCCATCTCTCGTAAAGGCATTCTGTATTCCGACTTTTACCCGGTTATCCATTCCTCAGTCCTTACCCGTTGGCAGGCTTCTTGGTTGTCTGTTACTGGTAACAAGCTACGTACTCTTAAATGTTGTGTTTCCTCGTGGCCGTCCTCCTCCCACCGTAACGGGCAGTGGGAAACAGCTCTGGCGAGGTTGCGTATTGGCCATACTCGCTTAACCCATGGTCACTTGATGGAGCGCCGCCCTGCTCCTTATTTTCCTAGTTGCATTGTCCCTCTTACGGTCGTGTATGTCCTTCTTGAATGTCCTGACTTCCAGGACGAGCGTGTGTCTTGCTTTCCGACCGCCCCTCGCCGTCACCTGTCCCTCAATAGAATTCTTGGTGACTAGGATACTTTTGATATCGTTCGCCTTATGCGTTTTTGTTCTCGTATTGGCATCCTCGGTAATATTTAGCGCCCTCTGATTATTTTGCGCATTTGATGGTGCTTCATAGCCTTCCCGGTTTGGTGCCTTCTTTTGAGAATTACTTACTTGCAGTTATAAGTGCACGTACGCCCTCTGACATTCCTTATTGATCTGGACTGGAACTACTACAAAATATTAAAATCTAAAGTACTTTGAAAAGCCGAATGAGTGAGGTTAGATATGTAGGTATGCCTTTACAACGGCAGATCTGAACCTGATCTTGAGGGAGGATGGAATACATTTTGGGTTTTAGTGCAATGAATTTCTTTGATTTTAGCTCACTTATTTTGGCAAACCCAATTGACCTTTGCGACATTCATCAAAATAGGAATTTTCGGGAGGGAAATTAATGAAATCCATATGCTGAGATAAAGGCTGTTTAATTCTTCAAAAGCATTAGGGCAGGTCAGTTCGATCAGATAGGAATCTATGTCCGTATACAACAATCTAGCTTCATCTCCATAATGAGCTTTGACGGTATTATACCAAAAATCATACAGGACCCTTTTAGCAATTTGCAGGATATGGAATCCCAGGTATGTCTGTGTATTGACTTAAAGGGATTCTTTCTTGACCATGCAAATGACTCTTATCTTCACTCGGCAAAATGCAGTTAAAAGAACGGATTACGTGTAATCCTCTAAAACTGGCCTTGAAACGTGACTAAGTAGTGCTTATCACTATTTTCCCACATTGGTTAAACTTTTGCCATAAATTGTTACTGACCAGCTTGAAAGCTTTAGCCTTAATGGTTCAAGGTGTATTTGAACGTTCTCGGGAATTTGTTTCATCAAAATCCTTGAGGTACTTGCTTTGACTGACTTCGTAAACTGTGTTTATCTTCCAATCCCAGTTTCATGAACATCTGCAACACATTTAAACTCGCCAAGTACTCTTTTTTGGGGAAGATGGAAGTCAATTAATTTACTATTTGTCTTGGAGAGTTTCCGGTCTTTATTTAAAATGTGTGTGCTGTAATCAGACAACAGATCAAAAGAAATATTACCGTGTGAAAGGGTTAAGCGTAAATCATCAGTGTATCGGACCACCTCAGGTGTTGACATGCTTAGTATCACACATGACCCAATAACCCTTATCACCATCACGTGCAATGTTCTTCAATCTTAGCATTCAGCAGCAGATTATTTACGAATACCACATTGGGAAAGCATTCTTGTCATGCAGGTGGCGTATAACCCAATGAAATCTCAATACAAAATATATTTATCTTTGTAGAGGGGTTGGCACCTGTATGTACATTCTCTACACTCGTGTGTTGTATAACTACAGAGGTAAATCCGCCTCTTAAAGTTGTGCACAATACATCATACAAATGGGGATCAGAAGTAGTCCAAGACAACTTGACTTTTTAACAAGGCGTCGTCCCATGCGAAACTGGATAGCGAGACATAATGTGTAATGTCCAACTTGTACAGCTCTAACATAGTCTTATGCCAGACAGTAGAAGCTTCACACAATAGTCCAGAATCCACTTTCAAATAGGCTTTCAAGTAATCCCTTATGGTCTTGCATTTCGCCAAATTAAAGGCTTCCTTAGCCTGATCATAATCTTTCTGACTTATAGCCTCGTATTTTAAACTATTATAGAATGCTTCGGGGGGAGGATAAGCGCGTTTATTTAATTTATCCAGAGAAGAAAAGCAATCATAACAGAATATGTTTGCCTGTCTTTAATAAATGTTGGGCAGCTACAGGGACGTCATCTTGCATAAGAGGTATATCTGGTAGTTTACCACTCTTTATATGCTTTATATGCTGAACTTGATGCTGATCATTGGTTAGTTTATCCAGCCCACCATTCAATAAAGCTAAACTATCCATAAACCGAAGTTTACCAATATCCACTTTCACGAACTTGAATCTATATTTGGAGGCAATATTTGGAGCTGCATTGTGCGAGAAAGTATACAAATATTTATAAGAATTCCTACATAGTATGTTGCACCAACGGCAATATGCAGCTGGATTATTATTGAATTATATGGCATAGTCATGGTGACGGTGCCTGTCTTTAGCTGATTTGAACGAGGTATAGCACATTTTACATGTGGTTTGCCGTCTGTAAGCTCGCCAATGTGCTCGTGTCATGGATATTTTATATTTGGGAACTGTAGACCTAATTCTCTTCCATGAACTCTCCAACGTATCTATGAAATGATTAACAGGCTCATTCCCCTTACAAGATAATTTCTCCGCCACCTCCAATTCCCTGTTGATATAAGCGTATGCTATAGCTTTGTGCCACATCTTAATCATTCATTGGGGATTGGAGGGGGTCCAATATACATTTAATATCATAATATGCAGTATGAGAAGGTATAAATGCACGACCGTACTTTAACTTAATTTGATGTTTTTCAGGGAAAAATTTCAACGTTTGTTTCCCTTAACATGACTCTTCGTGATCTTGCACAGCTTCGGGGGTTAAATGAATTAAGCACAAATGACAAAATATGATTATGTATTTTACTTGAATGGTTACGCATGTTACGGACATATTGATTGAAATCCTTGATAAGAACTTGATGCTGATCATCTAGCATGAGCAATGGTACTTTACGGGCAGAATGCTCCCTGCCTTTCCTAGCCAAGCTAATATAGTACCGGTTATCTTCACAAGTACATAAATAAATATACTTTATTCATGATTTCTATTTTATTTATAATGTCAGAAGTTGTGGGAATTTCAATGTCTTCACTCCAACGAACAAATCTAAGACACCACCTAGAGAACTTTGAACGCTTGACAATGTTGCCTGATGTGTAGACACATATGCTGCTAAACACTGAATTAAACATGCATTTTGTTCACCTTTAGGGTTGTAAACATGCTTTGAAGCACACAATTTATCTGGATAAGGTACATAATCACCAAACCGGATAGGATGCTGAACGGCTATGGAATTAATATAAAATCCAGAAATGCTTTGTATAGCTGGACTCGAGAATTGCAAGTAATAATAATTTATATCTAAATTGTAACTGCTGCTGCTATTGAGCAATATATAGTTATTAAAGAACGTGTTATAAATATTAATACAAAATATCCGCTGCTGCTGTTGTCATTTTTCTATAGTTACTGTTAATATACTATGACTTGCAACAGGTACATAGGTAATTTCTACAGTTGTTATAACCACAATGGTACTTACGGGTAGCACAAAACCTTTTGGACCACGAGGGACAAATCTTATCATAATATCCACGAGACATCTCTGAACATTGTATACAGAAAAGAACACACTGACGCGAGGATTGGCGTTAAAGGTTATCCAGCATTCAGCGCATCTGGCCGGGCACAGGTGAAATGGTCCTAGTTTAGGGGCCTTGCAAAGTTCACACATGTACATGGTCGAGTTGATCGATGAGAGACGGTGAAGTTGGATATTGCGAAACCAGTGGCTTCACAATATCCAACTGACCTAGAGTTAGACTGACCTATGGATTGGGGGAGATTCCTATATGGACAGCTTACCTGCTACACTGCCAAACGTACGATTATGATTAAATTCCAGTACGTCATTTGGGTAGTTATTTTAGTTTTGAACTTATCACTGCATAATGAATGATTAAAGTTGTGGATGACTAAAATGTAAATTCTTAAACCTGTGATGTATGTTGACACTGCCTTCCTGTCTCTCCAGGACCGCCGTGATCGCTACTGTCTTCCCTTTCTTGCACGGTCCTTGCAACATCCTTCCTCTCGCCTCCGTCGTGCTTTAACTTTTACCTCTCCTGTAGTTCTTTTTCCTCTTCACCACCTCCCTCTTTCTGTCCGGTTATCTCGCTTACAGGATTCTCTTTAAGTTCGTATTTCAAATATTTCTCCTTATATTGTTCCTTCCTTGCCCCTATGGAGAGTCCCCCTTCCGAAGTTTTGTACTTCCTTGACCCGTATCACTAAAGCTTTTACCCCTCCTACGGTTCTGAAACGCCTTTCCTTGAGTACTTTTCTTCGCACTCCCGCTCCGTTTCCATCTTCACCGGTGTGTCTAAGTCTGCGGACGGTGTAGGATACTGTTGTTTTACCTGACAGCACTTATGTGTCGCCCACCTCCAGAGACTAGCATCTTCACAGCTGAACTTTGATATTCTCTATGCTCTTCGTCTACTGCTTTCTCGTTGTCATTCTTCCTTTGTGATTGTCGTTTAATCTCGTAGTGCCCTCATGGCCCTCGGATTCTTTAATCCGGTCCATCCAGTGGTCGTCGAGATTCAACATTGGTCGTTTCTTATTTCCAGTGAATTTAAATAAGTTTTGCTGAGTTCCCAGCCATATTGGTATCTCTTTAAATGAGCATGCACACACTGCTGTCAGGGAAGCTGTCCACTCATGTCCCATCTCCCGTAAAGGTATTCCTTATTCCGACTTTTACCCGGTTATTCATTCTTCCATCCTTACCCGTTGGCAGGATTGTTGGTCTTCTGTTACTGGTAACAAACTGCGTACTCTTGAGAGTAGTGTCCTCATGGCCTTCCTTCCTACCACCGTAACCGGCGATTGGAAACGGCTCTGGCGAGGTTGCGTATTGGCCATACACGCCTAACTCTCGGTCACTTAATGAAGCGCCGCCCTGCTCCGTATGGTCGAAATTGCATTCTCCCTCTTACGGTCGTGCATATCATTGTTGAATGTTCCAACTTCCAGGACGAGTGTGTCTTCCTTCCCGACAGTCCCTCGCGGTCATTTGTCCCTTGATAGAATTCTTGGTGAAACGGATACTTTTGATATCGTTCGCCTTATGCGTTTTTGTTCTCGTATTGGCATCCTTGGTGATATTTAGCACCCTCTGATTATTCCGCACATTTGATGGTGTTGCATAGCCTTCTCAGTTTGGTGCCTTTTTTTATATTCTGCCCGAAACGCAGCGCGTACGAGTGTCTTTATAAGAGTGCAATTACTGTACCATGCTATGTATTCTCACAAACCCAATGTACCTTGTATATAAATAAATAAATAAATACTTAAACCTGTGATGAGGATAGGTTAGGTTGGGGGATGGATAGTATATCCATTTTTTATTAATAATGTTAAATATACTACATAAATAAGTATGATGCCAAGGCCTCATTGAGCATCTTGTGACGTCACTAATAGTTTAAAAATCGGGTCGCTGTGAGCCTGCCACACATCTATGTTAATGTAAGGCAATATTAATCCCTCACTGAACCCGCTTTTGTGACGTCATGCGCCGCTAAAATAATACATCTTATTACTACATAAATATTTGCTTTGTTATAGGTTAGGTTGGTTCGGTTGGGTCGATGAATTGAATAAAAAAAAAATTAGCAATGATACAATGAGCGAAAATACGAGTGGCTACAAGGCCATAGGTTATGATGACACAGAACAGTTGCGCTGTTAAGAGATTAAGGGAATGTCCTAATGAGAGACTGGGTCCCTTACTGGAATCGCTTGTAACATCATGGGGAGCTAAAAGCAACGGACCCTATTGGTGGATCAGTCCGTATTGGGGATGGTTTTTATTAAGGCTGAGAACATCAGATTGAAGGTAACTGCAGAAGGCTTTGATTTACATTTAGGAAGCAGCTCCTATATATATCCACTTAATCTCGTTCATATACATGTACACTGAATGAGTATTTTGATTGGGCATAATGGGTATATGCTACAGTAGGGTGTAAGGGCATGTTTTCGAGCGATTATGAGACGTACACAGGAGTAGCAGTGAGGGAGGAATTAAGTAAAAATGTCTGAGTGATGGTGTAGCCTGTTTTAAAAAAAATTGTAACACACATTCGCATGCACTTGGAAACTTTAACAGATTCAGTAGTATTCCCGTGTCTATTCCATATGAATGATGTGGATGTGAATTCAGGGTTGAACTCATTTCTTATGTTCAATATACAATCTTATCTAGAAAATGATCTTAAAGTGGGAAACAGTATGGAAATACCTCATTAAGGAAAACGAGCTTAATATGGGAAGATTATGGATGACCTCATTGGACATTAGGCTGGACAGAAGGCGGCCTTTTAATTCCCCTTGACATAAATATTGAAAATGGGAATAAATAAACCATAACAAAACGCGTACTTATTCAGGGAAGAGGACAGGATGACGTCATTGACCATTAGCGATGTCTGTGCAGGGTCAGAGTTAATGAAATATAAGTGTGATGGGAGGCGGCCGGTTAATTACCTTGAACAAAAATGACAGGGCCTAGGTAGGAGCCTTTTATTCACCTTTTTGGAACATTATATAGGATTGAATGGAGAGGACGATAAATGAATGAAAATATTAGTTGACTACGAGGTACTGACGAATATAAATGTAAAATTATACCCTGGGCTAAAGGCAGTCGTCGGAAAAATTTTAAACACCCCTGCGCCATATTGCTGCCGTTGGTAGCAACATGAAAACACCCCTGCGCCATATTGCAGCCGTTGGTAACATGAAAACAACACCCCTGCGCCATATTGCAGCCGTTGGTAACATGAAAACAACACCACTGCGCCATATTGCAGCCGTTGGTAACATGAAAACAACACCCCTGCACCATATTGCTGCCGTTGGTAACATGAAAACAACACCACTGCGCCATATTGCTGCCGTTGGTAACATGAAAACAACACCCCTGCGCCATATTGCTGCCGTTGGTAACATGAAAACAACACCCCTGCGCCATATTGCTGCCGTTGGTATCATGAAAACACCCCTGCGCCATATTGCTGCCGTTGGTAACATGAAAACAACACCCCTGCGCCATATTGCAGCCGTTGGTAACATGAAAACACCCCTGCGCCATATTGCTGCCGTTGGTAACATGAAAACAACACCCCTGCGCCATATTGCTGCCGTTGGTAACATGAAAACAACACCCCTGCGCCATATTGCTGCCGTTGGTAACAACATTAAAAAAAATTTGCGTCATATTGCAGCCATCGGAAAAAAGCAAAACGGCTACGATATGAGGTCATTTCCACTACTGTTGAGGTGGTGGTGGTTGTTGTGGTGGTTGTTGGGTCTAGTGGTGGTTGTGGTGGGTGTTTTTTATTTTTGTGGTTCTTGTTGTGATAATCGTTGTGGTGGTGGTGGTTGTTGGTTCTTGTGGTGATTGTTATTGTTGTTATTGTTGTGGTAGTGATTGTTTTCGTGGTTATGGTGGTGGTTGTGCTGGCTGTTGTGGTGGTTGTAGTATTGGTAGTTGTTGTGGAGGTCGTTGTGGTGGTGGTTATTGTTGGGGAAGTTTTGTTAGGTTGTAGTTTTGACTTTTGTGGTGGTTGCTTTTGTGGTGGTGGTTTTTGTTGTGGTATTTGTGGTAATGGCAGTTGTGGTGAGGTGGTTGTTTTTTGTTGGGTTGGTGGTGGATATTGTGGTGATGGTTGCAGTATGTGCAGTGATGGTTGTTATGGTGGTGGTCGTTGTGGTGTCTTTATGGTGTTGTAACTGTTGTTAATATGGTGGTTGGTATTGTGGGAAATTTGGCGCCAAAATAGTTAATAAAATCATAAATACCTTCGAAGGACCATCCTTTAAATAGAGAATAAATTTGAGAACCGGTGATCTATGGGTCTCGCATAAAATATAAATGATATCTAAGACTGTATAATTTGAACTGTAATATTATAATTTAAGGAAGCAAATCCCTCCATAGACTTTAGGGGGTTTAATCAGTAAATAGAATTAATAATACGTAAGATAATTTAATAATGGAATACTACACATTAGTCAAATATTCACATTTGATATAATATGCAACAATGTTATTAATGAAATAAATTGGTATAAAGGTTTATCTACGAAACTATAATGACAGCTTAGCTGTGGGATGAATAGAGGTAAATGATATGTCGCCAAGAATGGTGTTTCATGAGGCTACAGCTAGGAACACGTGAGCGTCGAGGAAGTATTCGTCTCGCTGGCGTTGGTACTCCAGCTGAAATACGAGTTAAATGTAAAATCTATTGGAGAAAGCACGACTCTACCAATATTTATGGAAAATTAATATGAATAGTTGAGTGGAAAGCGACTTCAGAGTTTGGTGGTAGTCATGCCTCGTAACGACACATCGTCCTATCTAATAGTTTGATGTAGCTACAAGAAACAAATTATAGAACCCGATAATGTGCTGAACAAGGTGTCAGAGTAATGTAGCTGCCACGCCTTGCTAACGTCCGTAGGTGCACGAATGTTTCTTTACGAAGACGGTAACTTGGCCAGCTACATGACTCGCTCCTCGTTGGTTATGGCGTCGCTTGCTGCCTTCCCCTTCTCGGGCTCCCTCACGCACATGCTGCGACCTGTTGAATATTTCTACGCTCTATTGAATATCCCGAGTTGAGGGAACTAAGGCATATCAGAAACTTTAGAGATTAATTTGCCTTATTTGACAATATATAAATTCTCGTTTCTTAATGATTAAATAAATCTTGGTTGATATAAGAGTGCTGGGTAGAAACATGTCCAGTAATCTCTCTGGTTTTATCAAAGGCAAAAGTACTGCGGATTGTCTCTTAAAGTGTTTGTCTAATGTGGATGACAATTGTAGAGTTTTTGTTGATCTACAAGGAGCATTTGATATAGCCAATGGGGAAGTAATCCTATACGAATTAGCCAATCTGGGAATAACAGGGAGATTGCTACACTGGATAAGGGATTATCTACAAGGCAGAAAAGGTCAGGTGTATTACCAGGGATACATGTCTGAGGAACGGATGTTTCAGTTAGGTACCCCACAAGGGGGAGTATTAAGTCCCACCTTATTCAATGTATTAATGAACAGATTAGCATCAGAGATGTATCGTCCAGGGGTCACGACGATCATATATCCTGATGACATTCTTATACAAGGCACTTCTGGGAACAAAATTCAAACTGCTCTTAACATACTTGGTACAACCTGTCACAAGTTAGGCTTAGTTATAAATGCAGATAAAACCAAATATGAGTATAGGAAACGAAGAAATATAACACTCTAAATGGTGTGGAACTGAGCCGTGTTCAGAAGTACAAGTATCTGGGCATCTATGTTGGATACACATGTGAGAGTAAAAATGCTGAAATAAATCATATCAGCACCTTATGTAAAGCCCGTCTGCATCCTCTAAAAGCACTGGCTTTTTCTGGTAAAGGTGTTGGGGTACCTATCTTGCGGATGTTATACATAAGCACTGTTCGGTCCCTGATAGACTACGCAGCACCCGTTTTGTCTTACTCAGGCCAGGGCAGAATTCAAAAAATAAGAGCCGATACAGAACGAGGCTGAGGATTATTCTTGGATGTCAAAGAAATGCAATGATTGAAATAATGAGAATGGAATTAAATTTACAGAGTGTGTGTGATAGTCCGTGACATTAACACTAGAGTATCTATTCGTTTCATGCGGAGAAAAGGAGGGGATAAGCTGTTTGAGAGCGTTCAGACCTGCTTGAGTGACGTACACACTTCCAGGAAACTGAGGGAGACACGCTACACGAGGGGATTAGCTCATGACCTCAGGGAATACGACGTACTTGACTGCTGTAAACCCTCTCGACAGTGTAATATGTCTGCTCCCTGGAAAGTACAGAAAATAGACGTCGAAATTGTACCCCTCAAGGTGAAAAAGATTCATCATGAACCGGGACAATTACGGTGTTTGTATGGAAGCATAATATCTCGGTTACCAAGAGGCAACAGTTTACATGTATATTGCGACGGGTCGGTGGCGAAGGATGGCAGCGCAGGGTGTGGTGTCCTAATAGGGGAATATACGGAGTTTGGGACTGTGGACAGGATAATTGAACTCCGGCTTAGTAATTATATATCATCCACACAAGCTGAACTGCAGGCCATTCTGGCGTGTTTGGAGGAAGTACGTCATGACGACAAAAATGTTTTTGTATTTGTCGATAGCCGAGGAGCACTTCAGTCCTTAAACAGTCGAAACGGTCTTCATGTTCATAGTTGAGGATTGTAAGAGAAGAATAACTGAGATACAGCTGAAAGGTTATAGTGTGAAATTCATGTGGATTCCATCTCATGTTGGAATAGTGCTTAACGAGGTGGTGGATGACTTGGCCAAACGTGCCACATCAAAACCACAAGTTGACATTGAATGTGAATTCACAATGAGACAAATAAGAAGCAAAATCAGAAATATTCAGGCACAGGCGGGAGTGGAGAGGAGAGCGATAATGTATGAGAGAAGTCAAACCATGCAACACTACATGTATGCGAGTCAAAACACCCATTTCACTTATGGTCAAAGGAGAAATGCTTGGAGTGACTCTGTGCACATGCGGCTCAGGCTTGGGGACAAATATTACTGGGAATATGGGATAGATGTTCATGATAATGACACGAAGTGTAAACTATGTGGTATGTTAAGGTCTCACTCCCTGGCCCATTATATTCTTGATTGTCCGTTGATTAATGTATATAGAAACACTGAGATAAGGACTGTTCCTGAACAAATAACCTGGATGTGTCACAACGGAAAGGTTGATGATATTCTTGAGAGATATAAGAATTTTGCACCAAGACTGCAATATTTTGTTGTATTATCTGCATGTCTCTTGCAAATTGTCTATACAGTATACCTAGGTCATAAAAGTATTTGTGTGTACGTCTGATAACATACTACTTGTGAAGGAGGAAATGTATATGTTTATCTCTCAGAATGTTTGGTAATATGTTTATTTGTGATGTGTGTCTATGTATGTATTAACACGTTGTACTGAATGGGGTGAGAATAGCTTGAGCTACCACATCTCTTTGTGTGTATTTTACCTCAATAAACTTCAATTTCAATGGGTAGAAATTATCTATGACTGCTCTGAGTGACAATTCGCAGTCGCGTGAATTATCAGCTAATAAACAATACGGTTAAATAGTGAAGATAAACATTTCAGCTGTATGTCACTGAACATGGTTGTAACAATAAATTACTAAATAATTAACATAAAGGAATGTGGAATAGAGAGAACTTGGGACGATTCTCTCAAGTGTAAATAATTGTCCCATTCGTCTGGTGCTGATGCAACATCTGACTAGAATTTCTGGGGAATGATGCGTTATTACGCGTTAATAAACTAAACTCCTTAGTGCTAAGCTATATGTTAGTAGAGTTAGTAAATAATGTTACAGTACTAGTGTCCTAAGGTACTGAATATTAGTCATAGTGCAGGAAATTTCCAACAAGTATGGTTGTGGTTGACGTGGTGATTGTTGTAACTGAAGTTGTGGTGGTGGTTGTGACGGTGGTCATTGTTGTAGTGGTTTATTGTTTTGGTGTTGGTGGTTGTTATTGTGGTTATTGTTGTGATGTGGTGATAGTTGTTGGTTCTTGTGGTGCTTGTTGTGGTGGTGTTGGTTCTTGGGGTGCTTGTTGTGGTGGTGTTGTAGTGATTGTTTCCGAGGTTGTTGGTATGGTGGTGGTTTTTGTGTTGGTTGTTGTGGTGGTGACTTGTGGTTGTTGTTGTGGTGGATGTTCAGGTTTGGGTTGGTGGTGGTTGTTGTGGTTTGGTTTTTGGGTTGGTGGTGGTTGTTGTTGTGGTAGTCATTGTTGTGGTTGTAGCGGAGATCTTTGTGGTTGTAGTTGTGGTATTCAATCACACCCAACTTGGTCAAACAAAACACAATTTGCATAATATTTGTCTAGGTATGTTTAGGATATCACTTAAAATTTGCCGAGATTAACCAACCCCCATATAGTCAGTATTTCGCATATATTAATGGTACATCTGACATCCTATGATCTCAATATAAAAAGCAACCATGCATTTTCCATAAATGTTAAAACATTATTACTGCTGAACTCTTCATCAAGCATATGTTCATTGTTTTAATGTCTTATTAATTCCCTTGTTACATCCTCTCAATCACGTCACCCATATTTATTTAGACAAACCATCCAGCAGACTTATAGTGGTTCTAGCCTTAGTTATGTTTGGTTACGCTAGGTTTGGTTCGGTGATAGTAATTTCTTTGATAGTTTAAGCAAATTTACTATATCTTATCAAATGCCTCCTATTAGAACATAAATTTATGTAAATCTAGCAAAAATTCTACTAATACTACACAAATTTGACCAAATTCAACCTAGCAAAAGCTGAACTAACTAAATATAAGTATCCCATACCCTCACATAGAAGCCCATGTTACCTCCGTCCTTCCAACACATGAGCTAGCTATAACTCGGTCCCAAATTGGGCAATTTATTATGTTTTGCAAGCTACTTCTGCACCTCTAATATATATATCCTACCCTACACAACCTTACCTAACCTAGCACATCCAAAGCTAGAGTTGATTAAAGTTGACGAAATGTATGCTGTTCCACCTCAATTTAACCTATTTTAATACAATTTCCACAATGCATCCAAATGTTTCGTATCATAGCACAGTTAGTCCGTACCAAACCAGACCTATCCTATCCTAACACGTAAGCTAAATTCATCCAAATTATCTAAATTTAAGTAAATTCCACTAAATTATCCTAATTATCAACCCAAAAGCCATATTTTACTAAATGTACCTATGTACAACTCGTCCAGAGTAAAAGTTAGCTGTCAGAGCTGTTAATGTCTACCACAAACTTCCATTCTACTCAAGATTAAAACAGATTTTACTAATATATTCTTAGACGTGTGTTGTTACTAGATATATTTTTTTCCTCACATTATTACAAACCACCCGAGACCTAGCCTGTAATTCGTCATATTGTGGAAAGTAATAATTTGGGTCATTAACCTAACAGACATGTTCCTAACCTGCAGTGGCCTTTGTCGAATATTGAAACTTCGTTGATATGAAAGGGTTGATTTTGAGTATATACCTAAAGACCTACACCTAACCTGCTTGGATCTTTGGTCAATATTGTATCTGTATTCTTAGAAAAGTGATGTTTTATTGATATAAAAGTCTGAGGAAGGTGTAGGCTACTGTTATTTTTCCTGACAGCACTTATGTATCGCTTACCTCCTGAGACTTAGCATCTTCACAGCGGAACTTTAGGCTATTCTCTCTGCTCTTCGTCTCCTGCTTTCTCGTTGTCAGTCTTCCTTTGTAGTTGTTGTTGACTCTCGAAGTGCCCTCATGGCTCTCGGGTCCTATAATCCGGTTCATCCAGTGGTTGTCAAAATCCAACATTGGCTATTTCTTGTTCACAGTAAATTAGTCGGTTGAGTTTTGTTGGGTTCCCAGCCATATTGGTGTCTCTTTTAATGAGCGTGCGGACACTGCTGCCAGGGAAGCTGTCCGCTCTTGTCCCATCTTTTGTAAAGTTATTCCTTATTCAGATTTTTACTCGGTTATCCACTCCTCCATCCATACCCGTTGGTAGGCTTGTTGGTTTTCTGTTAATGGAAAAACCTGCGTACTCTTAAGAGTTCAGTGTCCTCGTGGCCGTCGTCCTACCACCGTAACCGGCGATAGGAAACGGCTCTGGCGAGGTTGCATATTGGACATACTTGCTTAACTCATGGTCACTTGGAGAGCCGCCCTGCTCCTTATTGTCCAAATTGCATTGTCCCTCTTAAGGTTGTGCATATCCTTGTTGAATGTCCTGACTTCCGGGACGAGCGTGTGTCTTGTTTTCCATCCATCCCCCACGGTTGCTTGTCCCTCGATCGTATTCTTGGTGAATCGGATACTTTTTATATCGTTCGCCTTATGCTTTTCTGTTCTCGTATTGGCATCCTTGGTGATATATAGCGCCATCTGATTATCCCGGACATTTGATGATGCTACATAGCCTTCCCGGTTTGATGCCTCATTCTGATAATTACTTATGGATATAAAGCTAACTGCCCCCTTCGCCTAACAAGCTTGTATATATATTCAATATTGTACCTATATTGTTAAGTGTTTTTGATTTTGCACATCAACCAGCCACCTTGCCCCTAATCTACCTTTACCTAACTTTAAATGTACACCCTGCCCCAACCCGCCCATTACCCAACTTCGAATGTGTCGTATTTATGGGAGGAACATGTTTATGCATTTACCTAACCGACCTGAAACTTACCTTTGATACCAGGATCTTGGTATAATGTTCCTTATTATTCTTAACCATGTTTTTTTTCACATAAATGCAACCAACCCATCCCCCCCCCTAACCTTAATGCGTAACTCGGGAAAAATAAAAGTTGCTGAATTTCAATCAAACTTTATTTCTGTTTTAAATGAAAATGGCTACAACTGGTCCAAGTTTCAGCACGCAACCTAAATAGAAAGGGGGGGGGGAGGGAGAGAAAAATATTTAAACGAATTTTACTCATCAATAATTCAGTATAAGTTTCAAATGAAATAATTTATTGACACTCATCTGTCACATTAGCATATAATAGAGTTCTCAAAAGGGGGTTATCCAAAATGTTTAGTTTTACTACTACAAACAGGCAAAGTTCCCCCAAAATTTATGCCAATATTTCATGTTTGCAAATATTTATAAAATCAAAAATGAACTTAGGAATAACGTTCTTTAGAGATTGTAGAGAAGTAAACGATACATATAAGGTGTAAGGTTCATGTAAATTGAATAAAAAAAGGAAAGAGGACTAGTAAATTTGTTTGAAGTAAATGTTGACATAGATTCTGTCACCTGTGGTTGAGGTTGACATGAACCAATTTTCTCACAAATTGCTACCCTTACAAATAGGCTTACGTTTTGTAAGGTGTTCAAGTTTCACACAAATTGCCCAATAAAAAGAAACATATTAGAGAAAATAAAATATATATAAAAAAAAATTGGCAAAACTAATAATTAAAATACTTTATTATATGCTATTGTGATAGCAGAGACATATTAGTTGACACTTGTTTGATGTTCATTTTTGACCATTTTGGAAAAAATTTGACAATTCAATATTCTTCCTTCCTGTTTATGCTACGATGCCGAGACTTGGACCAGCTGAAGCCAATTTCATATTCAACTAGTGAAAAAAGTTTAATTGAAATCGAACCAGTTTTCAATTATTGCATATTTAGGGGTTATGCCACCATAGGGAAGCTTAATTTTAAGAAGCGACTTCATTCATTATTTACAGAACACAATGGTTAAACAATGGTTTAAGAGGCGAGAACACACAGTTTCACTTCAGGATAAGGAAACGCATGCTAAATTTGGTAAATGAGTCGCACGTTATTAAAACTTCTTTTATTTCATGTTATATAAATAGTTGATATTTCATTGCTTAATATAAACAATAAAATTACTACTTGGAATATTTGATTTTGAATTTTTAGGGTTTTTAATATATTTAGACATAAATTCGAGTACTTCTCTGGAAGTGAGCGAGCGGTCTCGAACGCCTGTAGCGTCTAATTGTGACACCAACTGCATTGCCATTTCACATGTAAGGTGTTCGTTATTGTCGTAAAATTTACGAACATTATTTGTTAGTGTTTGAGTTTGTCAGCCATGGGCACTACATCCTTGAGCTTCACTATATATCCCAATTCTCCATCACTTAAGAAGTCTGGGATATCAACTGTTATGTCATTGATTGGACGTTTGTGTCTGGCTGTTAAACATTTTGCCTCGATGAAGGCGAGTATCAGGAGAGTAGCCTTCCTCTATGATCTCCAGCGGTATGTCATAAGTCATGTCATGGGTTAAACTTGACGTGTGTTTATCTGACGAACATTTTGCTTTAAGCATGTTGAGTATCTGGAAGGGGGGTCGGCAGCCTTCACGACCTCTGTTGGTACATCTAGGAAATTGGACAGCGGAGGCAGAAATTTTAAGAGGTTGAAGTTCTAAAGGCTAACAGGGATTTTGTTTAATTATACTGTGCTCTTTTTCCTCGAACGTTTCCTTGGGCATTAACGAATTCCAGTTAAAACTTTCTTCGGGATCCAGAGGCTCATATTTTCCATAGATGTAAGCCTTCATAACTGCAGTCGCCATAAAAAAAAATGCAGTATAATCTCCACATTTTTCCAGAAGTAAAGTGATGCACTCGAACTCTGATTTACTGATCAAGCTTGCACTGCTCTAAATAACAGCGTCGCTTGCGTAAATGTCCAAATGTGAAAAATGGTCATAAGGGTGTTGACCAGACCATACACTAGAAGGTGAAAGTACGACGACGACGTTTCGGTCCGTCCTGGACCATTCCCAAGTCGATTGTGATGAAGCTGCTGTTTTCAGATTTAGCTACTCAGAACGAAGTGTCCATGTAGCACGGGCTATGGTGAGCCCGTAATTGAGTTCGGTTATTCGCGATAACCTTGTTTGTGATATTTGGGTCTCGGTTTAAAATGGAGGAGGGGATTCCTCCTTTTTCCCTGTTTATTTATCGCTTCTGTTTTGGTGTACTGGTTTCAGTCTTGTTTCATTAACATTATCTTGGAGGTGGACGTAGATGCAGAATGCTCACTAGTGAGTCCCATTCCTCAACAGCTTTTCTAATCAGTCAGCGTCGGGTTCTATTCGTTTATGCTGGCGAGGATGTCGTCGTCGTCGCTCTGGTCGATGATTCGTGTGCTGGTTATTCCTGGCGAACACGGTCCTGTCTGCCAAGTACCGTGGTGGTGGCGTGAGGATGATGCCAGCATCTTGCCGGGCCGTCGTGGTGGTGGTAGTAAATATCTTCTCTTGGTCCGAATCAATGGAAAAGACCAGGTGAACACCTTTTCTTGTCATCTGGATGTCAGCCGGTGATACGTTGGGGGCGGAGATTTGGGCTAAAATCTTGGCAGTGGAGAGAACGAAGTTCTCGTGGAGGCGGAACTTGACCCTATGCAACATGTGTAGTTGGATCCTGCACAATAGGATCTTGGGTCAGCAGCAAAGATGGATGTTTGACATGGAGTCATGAGGTGTTGTGTGTCGTGAGAAAGTAGTGAGTTGTGACCAAATGGATTGATTGATAAAAATTAACCCATCCAAGAGGTGGCACGGGCATTATACACCCGTAAGTGGAGGTCCATTTGGAGACATTACCAATAGGTGATACACGGGAGACATCTCTCGTCACGCAGGGTGCAGTTGCACCTCCACAGATCTCCAGTATCAGCTCTTGTTACTGGTAATGGCTCCAGAGGGCCACCACTTACGGGCTATTCATGCTCGTGCCACCTTTTGGGTGGCGTAATCGTCATCAGTCAATCAATAGCTGATACTGGAGATCTGTAAATGGATGGATTTTTTTTTTTAAGGGGGTGGTCACAGAGGGCAAGCTATAACAATTATAGTGCTGGTGAGTTAATACAGGCCTCTAGGTCTTCAGGTTTTCTTAGTCTTGCAGCTAGTTGACATAGCTGTGTTGTCATTGGAGTTTGGTGAAGTGCCCTCCATGAGGAGATGTTGTATGGATTCGGGGAAGTGTCGTGACAATGGAGCTCTTACTGAAATTTCCTAGTCTGAGGAGATCGTGACGTAGTTCGTTGTTGGTGGTTTTGGTCTCTCGGCATGAGGTTGGCTGTAGAGTCGATGAGTTATGGTAGAAGCTGGTTCGGTCACGTCGGTGGTGGTGGTTGTGGTCAGAGAGAGCACGTCTACGAGTGCCTCTGCTGGGACAGTGATGGTGGTAACTTTTGGGGCTGGATTGGAGGATGCTGCTGTTTGTGTAGCCTGGGTCTTTAGTGGAGCTGACGTCTGAGTTGATATCGACATAGCAGTCGACCTTACGGAAGTCCCGGGTGTGATAGGGGAGGTAGTGAGACTTGCGTCAGGGGCTGTGATGGGGTCCAGGCCATTGTCTAGGTACAGCACATTCAGTTCCCTGACGAATCAGTGGTTGTCGGGTCTGGGAAGCCTCTCCGCTAATCGTACAAGAACAGGGAAAATGCCGGCACATGATTCAAGAGGTGGCCAGGGTGCTAGTTTGGCCTTGGGTCCCCCATTGTGAAGGCTGGGTTGACTGGTGGGAGGAGCCACTGTTTGGTAAGACTGGGAATCTGGTGGGTTGTGAGAGCTGTGGTGACAGTATAACGTCAGGGGCTCTGGTGACGGGGATAGGAGGGTTGGCTTTCTTAGTTTGAACCTGGGCCTTGACTTTTCCTGTCTGCGTGGGCAGCGGTGTGAAATTGCAGGTTGATTGCCGTTGCAGAGAAGGCAGCGATGGGTTGTTGATTTACAGATGGGGTAATGATGGTCCTGGGCACAAAGGCAACACTTCTGGATGGGGTGCCGACACTTGTTGGTGGGGTGGGAGTAATGGTTGCACCGAAAGCACTGTTGGAGATCGTGGAATCGTTCCTTCTTCGTTGTTGTTAAAACTCCCTCAACGGGTCCTAGTGGCGATGGATGTCTTGTGAAGTTAGTCAGGTTTGCTGGTGTGGACCGGGTGGGTGGAAGGGTGTGTGTTGGGGGTGTGTGTGTACTCAACTAATTGTGCTTGCGGGGGTTGAGCTCTGGCTCTTTGGTCCCACCTCTCAACCGTCAAATAACAGGTGGTTAGGTTCCCGAGTCTATTGGGCTCTATCATATCTACACTTGAAACTGTGTATGGAGTCAGCCTCCACCACATCACTTCCTAATGCATTCCATTTGTCAACCACTGACACTAAAAAAAGTTCTTTCTAATATCTGTGGTTCATTTGGGCACTCACTTTCCACCTGTGTCCCCTTGTGCGTGTGCCCCTTGTGTTAAATAGCCTGTCTTTATCTACCCTATCAATTCCTTTCAGAATCTTGAATGTGGTGATCATGTCCCCCTAACTCTTCTGTCTTCCAGCGAAGTGAGGTTTAATTCCCATAGTCTCTCCTCGTAGCTCATACCTCTCAGCTCGGGTACTAGTCTGGTGGCAAACCTTTGAACCTTTTCCAGTTTAGTCTTATCCTTGACTAGATATGGACTCCATGCTGGGGCTGCATACTCCAGGATTGGCCTGACATAGGTGGTATACAAAGCTCTGAATGATTCTTTATACAAGTTTCTGAATGCCGTTCGTATGTTGGCCAGCCTGGCATATGCCGCTGATGTTATCCTCTTGATATGTGCTGCAGGAGACAGGTCTGGCGTGATATCAACCCCAAAGTCTCTTTCTTTGACTCCTGAAGAATTTCCTCTCCTAGATGATACCTTGTATCTGGCCTCCTGCTCCCTACACCTATCTTCATTACATTATATTTGGTTGGGTTAAACTCTAACAACCATGTGTTCGACCATTCCTTCAGCTTTTCTAGGTCTTCTTGAAGCCTCAAACAGTCCTCTTCTTTCTTAACCCTTCTCATAATTTTGGCATCGTCAGCAAACATTGAGATAAATGAATCTATACGCTCTGGAAGATCATTTACATATAGCAGAAACAAGATAGGACAGTGTACAGAGCCCTGTGGGACTCCACTGGTGACTTCACGCCAATTGGAGGTCTCACCCCTCACCGTAACTCTCTGCTTCCTATTGCTTAGGCACTCCCTTATCCACTGAAGCACCTTACCAGCTACACCTGCCTGTCTCTCCAGCTTATGTACCAGCCTTTTATGCGGTACTGTGTCAAAGGCTTTCCGACAATCCAAGAAAATGCAGTCCGCCCAGCTCTCTCTTTCTTGTGTGTGTGTGGGGGGGGGGGGGTGTGTTTGTGTGTGAGGTGTTGTGTTGTGTGTGTGGGGGTGTACTGGACCAAAAAAAAAATGGAATAATTGAAGATTAAGCCGCCCAAGAGGTGGCACGGGCATGAATAGCCCATGCCTAAGTTGTAGGTTATTTTGTTTAGTAAAAGTATACCTTGATCCGAGATCACGTTTAATAATCAGGCTGCTATTGTAGGGAAAGGATACTGCTTCACAGTATTTGAGGCTGTCCAGCTGCTGGACACCTTTTTTGACCAGAAGTGGCTGTGTTGACGGCTTCAGGGTGGTTACTTTAAGATTCAGGGACTCTTAAAGCTCTTTCAAGGTCATTGGTTGCTTTACATTTCTGGAGATAGTGAATTTGTGGCTTTTCTGTGATTGGCAAAAGATGCATTCCCTCTGTCTGGGTTCAACAGTCTCCCAGTTGTATCTGTAACCTAGACGTAGTCTATATAACCTAACTGCTATTTCCCCGTGGGATTCTTTTTGGGGGTATTTAACCTTTCTAGCTAGGTGGCCTGAAGACACCATATTGCAAAAGGTGAACTTTCTGGAACACTGGAGTAAATGGGCTGTGTTGAGGTGAGTGATTTTTGGTGATGGTGTGTTTTATGTACTCTAGGCTAGGTTGGAGTGTTTTATGTATCACTGAATGACGAGTTGTCCCTTAGAAATATCATCGCTTTCTCATTTATAGGGATTTCAACATGGGATGGAATCCAGTTTAGGGCTATGTTGAGTCTTTTGCCTTTAGCTACTGCTCCAAGACACAAAATGGTGGTAATTATTTCCAAGTTGTCTTTCCAATGCAGTTTTCCTAATATCTGAATTGTAGCTTTTGAGTCTGCATTTTGAGTTTCGTGCAATCACATAGGTGAATGCCTTTTGTATGGCAAACAGCTCAGTTTGGGTTGATGATACTGGTCCTCCCAGTCTCCAATAAGCCTGTTTACTGTCCGTGCAAAAAGCAGCGCCAGCACTCTCATATTGTGTGTCAACCGATCCGTCTGTAAAGATGTGAGTGGATCCTGCTACTGCAATGCTACTCATTTGCTTTTATGTGATGCTCATTTGTTTATCTATGATGCGCCTTAGGATTGTTGGAGTATAGGCAGCATCTTTCATCGGAAGACGGTCTATTACTATCTTGAAGGTAGGCTCCTCCCACGGTGGGGAACAAGTGTAGTTTGGATGCGTAAATAATTTCTCCCTCTTGATCACCTCTTCTATCAAGTATCATGATTTTTAATTGTAGTTTGTTTAGGACTTTCCCCACTCTGGCAGCCCTAGAGTTTCCATTGTTTTGGCCAAGGAATTTCTTACCAACACCAAGGTCTTTCTTACTAGGGCAGGATCTGGGGAAATAATTATCTACGGAAAATCGTAACTGTTCTTTGAGATTCTTTCTTGAAGAAAGGGCAAACTAATTTCCAGTCTTAGTTACATGCCTGGTCCACATGGGGGCTCTTAGGGCAGCTTTTATAGTAGGTTTGGGCTACTTCAAACTTTTCCACTGTTATTGTGATTGGCTTCAGTGCATGTGCGGCATAGTCGATCACTGATCTGACTGCCTGTACATAGTATGTGCGAAGGACTTGCAGATTGGCTCCTCCAGAAAGGGAGGTTAGCGACCTGAGAATTGCCGTCCGGGCCGCAGTTTGCTCTCTCAAGTAAGTGACCTCTGCATTAAAATTCATGTGTGTGACCAGGATGATTCCTAGATACTGATAGGTGTCGACCCATTCAATTGGTTGACCCTGTACTGTAAGTTGGATGTTGGGTTTCGCTATTTTTATGGGCATGGCCTTTGACTTTGAGGGGTTGAGTTTGATCCCAATCTGTTTTGCCTCTTTATTGATGCAGTCTAAGCATTTGGGTGCAAGGCGCGCCGCATCCCTTCCTTTTATGATGATGATAAAGTCGTCCGCGTAGTTTAGCAGCCTGCAGTGATGTGGAAGTTTCAACCTCATTATTCTTTCCATTAAACAGTTGTAGAGAAGAGGGCTGAGAATACCCCCTTGCGGTGTACCATTTTTATGTCTTTTGTACTCAGAGACTGTGCCATGAAGTTTTACTCTTGCTTCTCTGTTTATGAGACAGTTTTTGGTCCAGGAGAGCAGGTTGCCTCTGACCTCTTTGTCAATGAGGCAGCAGAGAATTGCTGGGGCGCTAGCCAGTTCAAAGGCTTTTTCGAGGTCCAGGAATATCAGCATTCCTGGTCTGTCATTCAAGTGGGCTAACAGAGTTGTAATACATTCCACTGTGCCAACCCCTCTTCTATAAGCATACATATCATGGTGCAGTTTAGGCATTTTCCACTCCAGTCTGTTGAGTGCCATTCTGTCAGCCGTCTTGGCTGCACAGCTTTGGAGAGAGATGGGCCTGGGATTAGCTGGATCTTTGGGTTTTGGGATCGGCACTATGTCTGCTCTATTCCAAGCAAAAGGTCTAGTTTGAGAAGTCCAGGCTAAATTAATTAACCTTAGGTATGCAGCGTCTCCCTCTGGGCCGAGGTTTCTAATCATTTTATAGGTTATTTTGTCGGCTCAAGGGGATGTATCCTTGGAGTTTTTCTTTGCCCGATTGAGCTCATCCAGTGTGAAGGGGGCATTAGTGTCAGAGACATCTTTACATGCTGTAAGGATTCTGTGCCACCTTTCTTCCTCTAGTCCGGTCTGTACTGCTAATACATCTGGTGGAAGTTGATTGCTGGCTGCTCTCTCTGCAAACCTGGTTGCCAGTACTTCGGCTTCCTGTTGAGGATCCTTGGGGTGTGGAGCTTTAGGTGTTTTATTCCCTTTGGCTCGGTGAATTTGCTGCCACATCTCTCCGAGAGAGGTGTGTTCATTCAGGTGTGAACACCATTCCAGCCACTTTTGTTCATTTATTTGTCTGGTCTCTCGATGCACATGTTCCTTGACCTCACAAAGTAAGATCCTGTTGCGGTCACTTGGCTGCATTTTGTATTGCTTTCTTGTTCTGTTGAGTCTATGGTTGAGTTCTTTGACACGTCCCCAATAGTACCAATGATCTTTATGGTGTCTGGTGGACTGTTTTTTCAGTGGGATTGAGTGGTTGGCTGCACTTTGAATCGCTTTGACAAATTCTTGTTCTGCCTGATTAATGTCTTCAGGAAGATCATAGTTTCTTTGCCACTCTGAAATGAGGTTTTGAAATCGTTCCCAGTTTGCTAAAGCAAAGTTCCAGGCTTCAGATGAAGGCGGAGGTGGGTTGGGTAGGTCTAACTGAAGATCAATTTGGACCCCATAGTGGTCGCTTGTGAGTGTGGGCTCAACTGACCATGTTGCTGCATCTCTTAGGGAGGCTGAAACGGTTAGGTCTAATCTGCCTCCTTGGATGTGGGTGGGTTCATTCTTGTTTAGGCTTTGTATTTCTGGAAGCTGGTCCAGTAGATGTGTAATGTGAATGCCGGCTTCATTTGTTCTGTTCGAGCCCAGTGCCAATCGATGATAGGCATTAAAATCTCCACAAATGATTGTGTTTGTTGTTGTCGCGTGTCCAAATAACAGAGATCCATTTCGGCATGTGGAGGCCTGTACACACTGAACACTTCAAGTTTGTCATGTCTTAGCTCAATGGTAACTCCCATTACCTCTGTCCCTGCTCCACAATTGGGTGGGCTGGTTATGGACTTGGAGATCAGGTCACATTTTACATAGATTGCACATCCCCTGGATTGCCCATTGATCCATGGAAGGAAGAAGCCTCGATAGCCTGAGATTTTAGGTTCTAATCCGGCTCGAAGCAAGCTCTCCTGTAGTATTGGGATGTCTATGCCCTTGGTTGCTGCTATGCATTGCAAGTGTTGCAATTTAGTGCGCAGTCCTTGCGCATTCCATTGCAGGATCTTTAGACCTCTAGGTTCTTGGAATTTGCTGATAATTCCGTGTTATCCATGGAGTCTGATGAACACGCCATGGAAGTTGCAATTGGTGTATAGGTTCTTAGTGGACCTGAAATTGACTCATCAGTGTCGCTTTCCGACGAGCTGGACTATCTGTTTTTTATGGGGGTGTCTCCTGCCCTGCTGTCTTGACGGTGTGGATATTACATCTTCGAATTTCTTGAGCCTGTGTTCAATTGTCTTCCGAGTCTCTGTGGTTTGCTTGATTCCATGTGAAGACAGCAGACTTTCGATCAACTCAGTGACCAAAGTTTTGAGCATTGGCCAGAGAGCGTCCAGTTCAGTGGGAGCACCATTTAATGCTGTGCAGGTTTGGGGCCTAGTAGCTTTTAGACCCTTCTCGGTGGTAACTTTGACACTGGAATTGCTACTCCTATTGGCCCCAGTGTGCTTGCTGGATGAAATGGGAGGCCGACTGCTTTGAACATGATTCTTGTGTCCTCCATCTTTCTTTTTGTCCTGTACAGAGGTCTTCTCACCCTTCACCATGGCCGATGGTGAAGGGCCGTGTGCCCCCCTCTTCCTGAGTGGGTAGACCCCACGCTGTTTTAGTGGGCATGGGAGCTGGTATTCGTTTTGGTGGAGGTTTCGGCTCCGCTGTTGGTGTGGTGGGGTTCGTTTGAAGCCTTTTGAGCCTTTCAGGGCATTGTAAGTTCCAGGCATGATGTGCCTTGGAACAATTTGGTCAGTTTGCCTGAACAGGGTGGTTTGCCTTGAGTTTATCAATACATGTTTTTGTGTCATGGGGCTGTCGGCAGACTCCCGCTCGCCAAGGTGTCTGGCCAGTAACTAAGGCCTGGAAAACAAGGGAGGCCTGTACTAGATTTTTCTCAAGATGGCATCTGTTTACAATCACCCCTGGCTACGATATGGGTGACCCCTTTACACCACGGGACACTTGAATGGTGCCTGGCACCCTATGGCATGTATATACGCCATGCGCACGGTGGGACATGTTACTCATAGTGTATATATACGCCATACACAGTTAAAGGGTTAAATGAGTGTGTGAACGCTGCCGCCAAGAAAGCTATCTGCGCCTGTCCCGTCTGAAGTATAGGTATTCCTTATTCCGACTTCTACCCAGTTATTCATTCCTCAATCGTTGGCTGTTGGCAATGTTTTTGGTCTGCTGTTACTGGTAACACGCTGCGTGCTCTTAAGGCTGGCGTCCCCGTGGCCTTCCTCCTACCACCGTAACCGGCATTGGGGAAACGGCTCTGGTGAGGTTACGTATTGGCCATATCTGTTTAACTCGCGGGCACTTAGAGCCGCCATTTTCCTTATTGACCGAATTGTTGTCCCTCTTACGGTCGTGCATATCCTTGTTGAAAGTCTTGACTTCTAGAATGTGCATGCGTCTTGCTTGCCGACTCTCCCTCTTGGAACCTGTCCCTCAATAGAATCCTTGGTGAATCAGATGTTTTTGATGTTCACCTTATGCGCTTTTGTTCTCGTATTTGCATTCTTAATTATATTTAACGCCTTTTGAATATTCCACACTTTTGACGGTGCTACATAGCCTTCCCGACATTGTGCCTTCTTTTGATAATTACTTGCTCACTTTATCAAAACCCCCATACACAGAATGAACTGCCTCAAAATATGCTGACCATAGTGTCACTTGACCACAATCTTTTCCCTAAAGATGTCAATACATTCCAGCGATGAGTAGAACCAGCACAAAATTAATACATACGCAGAACAGTCAAAGAATTTGACAGTCTGTAGACCACACTCTGCTACTTTTACTCTCACTAAGTTCAGGTTGTCTCCAGCAAAGGTGACAAAGATGGCACATGTTATCTTATGCGTTATTGTATGCATACGAGGTATTATTGTAAGACTGACCACAGCAGTTTGATAGTGAAATTTTCTCATTAAGAAAATCCATGAGTGTTAGATCCTTGGCTCCATGAGAAAAGATGGGGATGAATATAAAAAAACGTTCCACAGGCTCACAGTCTTTAATTAATGTATCAGACAGTAAATGTCAATTTATGTGTGAAAGATGTCTGGAGTGGATTCTACACTTATTGAATAATTGTTTGACTATTTTTCTTCAAGTATAGTTTATAGAACCTGTTGTCCCAGTAATTCAATAAATTCCTCACACATATTTGCAGATAAATATGACGGATTCCATTGTCCAGAATTTTCATTCATTGAGATGTTCCTACAAGAAAGGGTTAAATTCACTCGGCATCCCTAGTATACCTAAATAGTTCTCATTTTTTGCTGACTCAATAATCTGATTTTCTCAATTTTTTCAAAATTGCAAACCTCTAGAGGCAGGAATGGGAATTACAGAACCCACAAAGTGGCAACACTTTATGGCAATAATCCTGCTGACCGATGAGGTGTAATGATCTGGTGCTCAGATCATGGTTCTCCCCTCCTTCCTTCTCCCTCTCTCCCCTTTTCTCCCCTCCCATTGCTTGTCATTTGTCTCCCCCCTCTTCCTCCCCCCCCTTTTGCCCATTTGTCAAGGGCCAACAGGCTGACCTGAGGGTGGTCTTGCTAGCGGGTCCTCGGTACCTAGGCTCCCCGCACTCCATTCCCTCTCGGTTCCCTCTTCATACACCTCTCAATTCCCTCTTCACACACCTCTCAATTCCCTCTCTTCCCCTCTCACTGGTTCCTTCCCCATACCAGACGAGTCAACTGTCCCTACCCTTTATCTTGAAGGAGACGGGGTTTAACATAATTTATCAGTTTCCATAAACATTGCTCTGATGGGCCCCAGGCTCGGGTCGTCCACTACAGTGGCACCGTGTCCCCTTCGCATAGCTGGGAGAGCTGACTCAACCTTCAAGAATTTCATGTATCCTTCCACTGCAGATCATGGAAGGTGATTGGCGGTAGATAAGTGCCAAGTCCTTATTGACCCTGGAGAACCAGACCTCAGCCCTAGTTTTAAATGGTTGGGTGTAGCCAATTAATGGGTGGAACCCTGGGGCTGTATTAGATTGTGGGAGGAGCAAATCCTTTCCACCGGTAAGCTGGTAAAAAAAATTTCGGCAGTGTGTTCTGGAGCTTAGAGGGGTACAGGTCCCCTTGACCTGTGGGAGGCAAGCCGTCTACAATTTGGCCTCAGTGCAGTTTTAAGGTATTGTGCACTAGATGTCCTCAGTAGATACCCATTTTGCTTCTTAGGATGTGCTAGGACCTTTCAAATTTGATTTTAATGTACGTGCTCAATTAATATAGAGAAATACATTGGTTCCAGTGGTATTCAGTTAATTCCCCTTGTTTTTTTTATTTATATTTTTCTACTTTGTCATTTTTATGTGTGCTGTGTTGACTTGGAAAGTTCCCGTGTTCTCCATCTTATGAATATTAAAGTCGCTCTTGAATCCCCCTTCAGTTCAGTAAGATTACAGTATTAATCCTTTAAGATTCATTTACTTGCCCCTTTGAGTTCCATGATTATTTAGTCCTTCCTTTTTGGGGAAAACAATAATTTCGACACTTATGTTTTGGGAAGGTGGTGGCAGTGTTTAATGATTCTAATTATTAGTTATAAATTAATAACCTCTATTCTTGTTGTCCTCCTCATTTAATATTCGAGCTTATATTCGTGACAGTCCAGTGAGGGGTCATACTGAACTGTAATAGTGTTAAGCTGGGGTATTGGATGAAGGGAAAGAGTAGAGAGAAGTAAGGATAGCGCTCAGAATTATTACAAAAGAGGGCAAGGATTATTACAGAGGGACCATTACGAATCCAGTAATCTATTGTGTTGGTAACATTAATATTCCATAGCCCTGGATCTGTCTCTTGAATTGCAAACTCCTTTACTGTTACAGATTTGGGCATTTCCTCTTGTAAGATGTCACCATCAGCAGCAACAGGCAATGATGGTATGTCTGCTAAAACTGGATGATTGGTAGCAAGAATGGTTGTAGGTGTGGATGCTGTATCTGAAGGAACAGTACTAGTGGCTGACATTGTAGGTGTGGATGCTATATCTGAATGACAGAACTAGTGCCTGGCATTGCAGGAGTGGATGCTGTATCTGAATGACAGTACTAGTGGCTGACATTGCTGGAGTGGATGCTGTATCTGAATGACGGAACTAGTGGCTGACATTGCTGGTGTGGATGCTGTATCTGAAGGAACAGTACTAGTGGCTGACATTGCTGGTGTGGATGCTGTATCTGAAGGAACAGTACTAGTGGCTGACATTGCTGGAGTGGATGCTGTATCTGAAGGAACAGTACTAGTGGCTGACATTGCTGGTGTGGATGCTGTATCTGAAGGAACAGTACTAGTGGCTGACATTGCTGGTGTGGATGCTGTATCTGAAGGAACAGTACTAGTGGCTGACATTGTAGGAGTGGATGCTATATCTGAAGAAATCGTGAGTGGTTGTCGTTTCATCTGAGTTGAACCACGATGTTAATTTTGGAAGTTTTCCTATTTTCTCCTCCTGCAGCGCTCTACCTCTTCTGTGCTCTACTCAAAACTGTTTCATTTCTGCTGAAATGGTTTTTCTTGTTGAAATATATATCTTAAATATTTAGCATTTGGTCCAACACCAGGATGTAGGGATGTATTATATAAGTGTGCTGGCACCAAAACCTAAATATGTAAACATTCTGCTTCCATAATGAACATGTCCTATGCTCGTGGGGCCCCCAAGCAAGTGCCCCACGGTCCCATGTGGTAAGACGGCTCTGGTTGTATGGTCCCTCGTCCAATAAAGTAGTAGTCTTCATCTCTGGTCAGTGTTTTGTGATAACATGGTTCACCAACATGTAGGACATATTAAGAGTTAAATGTCAATATTTTGTCCCATTAGGTTTTCAGGCGTATCAAATCAATACAGAAATGTTTGCTATTAGTTGATTGCCACAATGCATCAATAGTATTCTTCCATACACATTAATTTGCTGTATAGACGAGGAAGATTTGAAATGTACTATCCTTGAATGAATTTGTGTGCAATGTCACCAATCTGCATATGGGTGGGAGGTCGAGGATAGGTAGTTGGAGTGTAGCAACTAGGAGAGCTTTGCGTACAGCTACTGGGTGCACAGGGAGAGTAAGGCTCTCGTGGGTTGGTCCTTATCCACTGGATTTACTGGGTCTGATTCTCTGATAGTGAGTTATCAGTGCAACCAGAGCACTCTAAGTGACTTGTCCAAGTATTTTCATCAATATTCTGTAATTACTGAATCACATCTGGGGTCGTCTGGGTTGACGAGCCCAGAGCTGAATGCTCTAATGCGAGAGGCAGTATTTAAGGGTTTAATGCAAACACAAATGAACACAACATTTTCTTTTACAAAACATTTGTGATAATATGTTGGGTAGTTACGATATTTTAAATTAGTGGGAACCAAGATTTTGTCGTGTCCTGAGACACTGGGAGGCCTAATTGATCAGTCTCGTGGTCCATTCATGTGTAAATCCTGTGTTAACACTTTCTATGACAACCAATCGGAAACACCTTTTGACACTGCCGGTTTGCAATGAGTTCCAAGCTGCATACTCTGTCACTGAAAATAAATGGCATGCAGAATAAGCTATTCAGGAATGATGCGTCGTGTTAGCAAGATAAAAATTTACTGACAGGAGCAACACTTGTGGTGCCACACAGATAATTACATGTTCACCGTCGGGTCTGTGTTAACTCAAACCTACACTGGTTGTTGGTGTTTAGCAGTGTAACTCTGGCTGGTCATGGGAATCTGCATGCATCCAGGAAAGACCATATCACAATAAAAAGTCTTGTACTAACAGTAAGCCTGCCTTCTATGCTCGTCCCATAGACTTGTACACACAGCACATGTGTTCCCCGAGTGATGTGGTGGAGGCTGACTCCATACAGTTTAAAATGTAGGTATGATGATAGTCCCTCTCCACGCCTCTGTGGTACGTGCTGGAATATGGGTTTAAACCCACAGTGTGTTGTAGAGTTGTTGCTGTTTGGTGTCTTATGCTGGGAACCCGGCCACATAAAGTCGTGCCAGTCATCCTTATGTTTGCTTCATCACCTTTTCCCGGTGATACGTGTACTATAAAGAACATGCCATCCTCAGCCTGGAACACAGACCATATATGTTACCTTGGCTTGACGATATGTGCAGCATCTCTCCCTCTTGTCTTACATGAGTAATGCTTGTGTCATTACTTCTCTACTCCCTTCTTCCCATCCTCAGTTTCATAACGATTTCCAAGTCGTTTGGAAACCCAGAGACCTTCACCAACTCAACCCCTTCTCTTGATCCTTTATGGTCTGAATGAGGTGTTCTGTGTGGGTTCTTCATCCCGTATACACTCCCTTTGTTCCCCAGACCTCCCCTACCCGCCATATTGGCGTTACTCCTCAACCTCCTCACTCTTCTGTTTCCGTTGTTAGTCCGTCTGACTTTGTCGAGTCTTCAGCCCTCCCCATTGACCAGACAATGACCGTCCAGGCCAATATTCATCCTCTCATCTCGACAGTCCTCATTCTCCATCCCCACTACATAAGAGTTCATCACACATCATTGAAACTACCACACCTGTCTTCCAGTTAGGAAGATATCACATTTAACGTTTCTAACAGAATGGCAAGAATGCCTCGGTCCTCACATAGGCTGTTTCTTCTGACGTTGTTCCTGCGTCTCACCCCGTCACGGTAGTATAGTCGACTGACGTCGTTATGGAGGCTACTGGCGTTCACATTCCTTCCTATTATACGGCAACTGATATCCAGCACGCCGCTGTTTTAATCATTATCCACTCGTTTGAACACACTTCACCAATGCCTCCATCCTCCCACAATGAAGTTCAGTAGCCATCAGGGCCATTCATGCAGCTAAACCTATCAGTTGGAAATCTTAAGTCGCCTTCATTATTGTTGATACCTTTCTCCAACACATGTTGTGGATGATCGGAAAGATCGAAGATAAATTTGTTCCAAACTTTGTACATGTTCTTCATCGCTGCAGTTCAGTTATTGCAGATCTGATGTTGGTAATGAATGAGAGAGTTCGCACTTTTTAGCCTTTATAGCCTGTACTCGTCTATTTCCTCCTTAACGTTGTTGTTAGTCATGTATTGAATGTCACTGTTTGTCGGAAATTCAGACACTAAATTATTAGCACCTTAGATACCAAGCAAAAACGGTTATGTTAGGAATATACTAACTACTAACTGAATTAAAAAGAAGTTTCAGTGGCTTCTCAAGGAAAATGGGATATTCGCCATGTCACCAATTTGTTTATTTATTTACGCTCAAAACGTATCCTTAAAACATCAGCCTGGGGATTAAATATGAAACAAAAGTATTCTCCAAGACTAAATTTAACTAAATCACAAATAAACCTAAGGTCTACTTCCCTAACCACTACACTGTGCAATGCCCCTTGAAGCGCTCGACAGTTGGTGTACAACGTGCCTCAGGGATCTCTTGGGTATAGAGTACTATTCAAATCTGGCGTGCGGGGACGCGGGGACGTAATGGATGACTGAGGGCTCCAGTGATTGTCCGCCATTTTGAAAAAATCCCAGTATGTCCCAGGGCCGTGGGGAGCTTCAGTTTCAAGGAAGCAACCAAGTCAGATGCATTCTCAAAGAGCTCGCGGTCCAGGAAAATGACTGAGGACAAAATACGAGACATATTGTATGAGAGCGTTATATGATGATTTAGACTACAATCCAGATAAAGACCTAACACAGATGTCTGACACGAGTGAGTGGGAGAATGAGGTGGAAAAGGTCACCAGTGTGTACACGCGCCTAACCCGGCATGCCTCGCTGCCCTGGGTCAACAAATGCTAGAGTCACCACCACCGTATGTGTCCTCTGATGCCAGTTTATTTAGGGATATAACATGTGATGAATCATTCTCGGGCTTCAGTGAAATAGACTTCGATACAAGCAGTGTTGACGAACCGAGTACGAGTAGCGATGGTGTTACTAGGCGGGGTTTTGCTGCCCCAGTAACACGCCGACGCAAGTAGCAGCGTGTCACGCGGCCGGAGGTCAATGACGACAGTGTTCCCTCAACATCAGGTGTTCATGGTAGGCCTACACTACGCAGAACACACTCATCTCCTGGCATACCTATGAGCAGCTCTTGCACACCTATACGCAGCTCTAGCACAAGACGACGGAGCTGTGTTTTTGGTGCTCGTGGTAGTGTTGGCCATGGTGTTGGCGTTAAAACCAAACCCACAGGTGTACTTGTGTGGGAGGATTGTGAAAATTTTGTCCCACAAATTCCAATATTTGATGGTACCGATTTTGGAGTGACACCGTTATTTGCCTATACAGGTGATGATATGGCTGAAATTGACTGTTTTATGGCGTATTTTGACAAGGAATTCATGGACCTTCAAGTTGCAGAGACGAACAGATATGCTCACAGCCTCATTGACTCAGGCATTTTACCTGCCTCTTGCATGACACGATGGAAAGACACGACAAATGAGGAAATGTGTGTTTTAGCATTTAGCATGATAATGATAACATTCTGAAAAACGTGATCCAGGATTATTGGAGCAAAGACAGCCTTGTTCCATCCCCTGTGTTAAACCGGTACATGTCGTGTGATAGGTGTCTGCACTTTGAGAACAATGATAATGAAGTCAGACAGGACAGACTTTGGAAGCTGCGGAAGATTTTTAGTGATATGAGAGGAAAGTTCTGTGATTACTTTGTACCAAGGCAGAATGTGGTGATTGATGAATCGCTAGTCCTCTTTAAGGGACGACTTGCGTTCAGGTAGTACATCCCAACAAAGCGGCATTGATTTGGACTATGTTTTTCGTGGTATGTGACTATGAAACTGGTAAAGTCATGGACATGATACTGTATTCAGGTACAGACGTTGACATACCAGGTGAAGATCCACACGGGCTCTCTGGCATTGTCAAAACACTCGTGGAAGCGTTGCTGAACTATTGGCATTCTATTCACGGACAACTACTATATCAATCCCTTGCTGACCAGGTTCCTCCTTGACCACAACACCGGCGTATGTGGCACCGTCAAGGCCCACAGGAGGAAAATGCCAGTGTTTGGTATTGGTATTGCAGTGTGATTGTCAGCTGCGAAAGTGTGACAAAATCTTATCAGTGTGCTGGAGCGACAGACGTGACGACAGACGTCCCATTTTTCCTTGAGAGCTTTCTGTAGTTGTACCTTTAAAGCGAGACTTGGTGCTGCTTTCTCACTCTTTTCAACAATGCAAGTGTTACCCCGTGTAGGATTTTAAATTACTTTCTAAACTTTTCCTGGTTGTTCTCGTGCGATCTTTGTCCCTTTCCTCTGGTGTATTCTTGGTCCACTATGTACACATACTCCTGTCGTTGTTACAATTTCTCCTTCATCCAACAGATTCCAAATTGTGATAGATAGCGTGTCGTCCTGGGCTAATATTCACGGCTTAAAGGTCTCTCCAGGTAAGATTTGAGCTGACTTTTACTCCAAAGATGTCATTCCTCGACTCAACTTGTCACTATGCAAATCCGCTTCTGTACAAGTATAATGCTAAACTCTGGCAGCTGATCATTGGCATGAGCTGATCTAATGCTTCTGAAATTAATGTTCTGAGGCCCTTCCCATCCCTTGGACTTGTCCCACAATTCCTGATGAGTTGATAAAGTGCACTCATGTTTGCACTCCTCTCTTGTCTGTTTAAACTAGACTATGGCTGCCCCACCCATTCTCTGCTATTCCTTCTACTGTCACCTAGTCGCTTATGTGCGGCCTCTGGTGTCTGGGGCCCTGGTCCCTATGTAGAGGATATATGCACATAGAAATCACAATAGCGTGATGCATCAAATGAACAAATCCACAAGGGCCGTGACGATGATTCGAACCTGCGTCCGAGAACATCCCAGACGCTGCCTTAATCGACTGAACTACGATATGGTCAAGGAAGGGAAAGGAATTATCACGGGGAAAGCGCCAAGCCATTACGACTATATAGCACTGGGAAGGGGTCAGGATTAGGATTTGGGATGGGAAGGGGGGGGGGGGGAAGGAATGGTGCTCAACCACTTGGATAGTCGGGGACATGGTCAAGGAGTTGAAACCGAACTTTCAACAGTAGAACATGCAGCATCCTGCAGCCTCTCCGAGGCACAAACCAGGGTTTTACACAACTCCCCCCATGCACTCGAGCTATGTCAATAGGCCGTTCTCCCTCTTCGCCCTTACTTCATTACACGAGAGGTAGAACGGCTTGTGTAAAATCCTGGTTTGTGCCTCGGAGAGGCTGCAGGATCAAGTTAGTTCTACTGAACTTCGGTTTCAACTCCTCGACCATGTCGTAGCTCCATTAAAGCAGCATCTGGGATGCTCTCGGATGCAGGTTCGAATCCTCGTCACGGCCCTTGAGGATTTGTTCAGAGATAATATGTTTAAACTGGCATTCATCTCAACCGGATCATCACTACCTGTTCTGTCGTTGTTATTTAAGTGGTGAGATTTAATGTTTCTGGTTTTCCGCACAAATATAGAATTGGAAAAGGAGCTGTAATGTTCCCAAATGTTCAGGTCTCCAGCAGCAGCAGCTAGACTGTACTGCAGAAGCAGATAGAGAGGGAGGGAAGCAGAAACAGCTGTGAGGTAACCTGACTTCCAAAGAGGCCAAGTTCCTACAGGAAACAAATCACCAGAACAATAGGACGGTAGTGCAAGATAGAGAGAATAATTAAGAGGTAGTACCATAAGTTTAAATTTATAAATAAATAAAGGCTAGACTAAAACAGGAATTTTTTTATCTAATGAGTATAGTAGGGGTCTAACAGTAGTTTAAAGGGAAAGAAAACAATCGTTCATTTATTTACAATATGAACTATTGATCAATATAACAACTTGTTTTCTTTCAATAATTTTGTAACAATCCTGAAGTGTATTGTTAATCAACTCATCATGACTAACATTTGGATCCTAAGATTTCAATTTTTGTCTATCTGATATAAGACTTAAGGAAAAGCAGTGGTACAGTGGACTTTACTTTGAGCAGAGGTACAGAGCTTCTAGCTGTGCTTGAACTCCATTTTATTTGGTTGACTGTTACTCTGTATGTGTGTTGTTCCACACAAACGAATATTCACCGTTCTACTTTACCTATTATTCCCATTGACCTCATTTCGTGTGCTATCACTCCATGATCACATTTATGAAATACCTATGTGAAGTCCGTGTATACCACATCTGCACTCTGTTTTTCTACTAATACCTCGGTTATTTTGTCGGAGTGGTCAAGTAACTGGGATATGCTTGATCTTTCCACTCTAAATCCTTGTTAACCTGGGTTGTGGAGGTCATGGGTCTCCAGGAAACTGGAGACCTGGAGCCAGATTCCCGAAGCAGTTACGCAAGCACTTACGAACCTGTCCATCTTTTCTCAATCTTTGGCGGCTTTGTTTACACTTATTAAACAGTTAATGAGCTCCAAATCACCAGGTGGCTGTTTATAACAATAACAACAGTTAATTGGGAGGTTTTCATGCTTGAAAACTGTTTTAATAAATGTTACCGAAGTCGCCAAAGATTGAGGAAATATGTACACGTTCGTAAATACTTGCTTAACTGCTTCGTGAATCTGGCCCCCTGACTCGTGATCACACACTCAAATACGTTTATGTGGGTCGTTAGTGCCACTGGTCTATAATTCTTTGCCAATGCTTTGCTCCCTCCCTTGTTAGTAGTAGGCACCCATCAGTCTCAGGAGACTATGGAGTTGCGTTCTGGTTGTCGATCTGGAGTGGCCTCACCAGGGCGCAAAGCCAGGGTAGGTTGATTCGGGGGAGAAGCTGTTACCCAGGCAGCAGGTCCCCCCCCCCTCTCCACGGCGCTGAAAGTCTCCAATGGAAAGGCATACGCCAATACGATTGGTTCCAGCGCCGTCGCAGGAACTGAGATTTGCGAGGTTGACCTCGAAAGTGGTGAAGAAGGGCACAGGGACCTCCAACCCCATTAGGTTTTGCTCCTCCCTTGTAAAGAGGAGCAAAACCTATTAATTTCAGCGAATCTGGTATCTCCCCTGTGTCAAAGATATTTCTCCCCACTGTGCTACTGGTACTTAGCATGTCTTTATAAATAATAAATAACACGAGTCTGGACCCGGGGTAAGAGTCCATGTTATCAATTTCTCCTTCAAAATCTGCAAAATTCGAGTTAATGTCATAATTTCATGTGTTTGGATATCAGGCATAAAGATGATGTCCGGATCTTCCATACACACAGAAATCACAATAGCGTGATGTATCAAACGATGCATCTATATCACCTGCGTCTATCCTCTCGAACGCAGGTTCGAATCCTCGTCACGGCCCTTGTGGATTTGTTCATCCGGATCGTCCACTTTCATGCTATTTATTGGGATGCTAAACAATTGTTTAAGTAATAAAAAATGCTGAAACCTAAAAACAGCCGTAGAAATCACATTGTTTTGGGGGTGTCAGTAATATCTTTATCATCTGTGTATGAACCTTCACTTGTAAAGAAAAAAAAAAAGGTCCAATACATAGTTTTTTTGTGATTTCGCATATATAAAGAAATTTTTTTCTTTCTCTTGAATAGCTTTGTCGTAATTGCATTTCATCAATCTGATATAATTGCTTTAGTCTTTGCTAGATTAATTCAAACTCCGTTTAAATTATTCCATCTTTGTTGGGATAGTTGTGTCTCCTTAAACATTTTCGTTATTTTCTTTTGTAGTGCCGTCTGCGTTCTCTTTCTTCGTTGGTCCTCTTTCTGGCTCTCAACACAGGAACAAGTTTCAGAAAGACTATATTTTTTGGAAGTTAGTTGTTCTATGCCTTGTTTAGGATTTGTATGGCTTATAAACATTCAATGGGAAAATTGTTTGTTCCCTGTATCTTTTTCCAGTCAATCCTTTTATTATAATTTAGTTTATAGAATAACCTCTCTCGCTTGATAAATGTTTTAGGCCTATTACAAGTACTGATGTTGGTTTGCACTTAAATGAGCTTGTGATCTGAGTGTGTTTTATCCAAGATTGTAATGTCGCTGATTATGTCTTCTTTGTAGGTGACGTTCACATCTAGAATATTTTCGTTCCTAGTTGACACTTACCTGCTGGTTAAGTTAAAATTTGTCACAGAATCAAAGTAGTTCATTAGAATAATAACCAAGTTTATTAGATCTTCTTACTAGAAGAATAGAGAAAAGAAAGATGTTAACTCTACTCCCTGTAGAGTTAACTACCACTGCATTTGGAGAGTTAACACTTTCCTGGATTTTCGACTTGGAATTACGGGCGTTTTCCCTAACTGCTTGTCGGATCACGACGTAAATTTACGGTGCGGTTTAAAATATTTGTAAAAAATCCAGTTTAAATCCGATTTACTTGGGGTTTGTTTCAAACTCCGCGCCATGAAATTCCCGTTCTCTCGAGTAGGCCGCAAGTCACGTCGGCCTACTGGGTCACGTGACAGCCCGTGACCCAGTGATCCGTCACGTGATCGGATCTCTCTCCCCTCGGCCGCCAAACTCGCACGTTTTCAAGGATTATTACCCGTTTGTGTGTGTTTATAACCCACTAAATTCATCAATAATGGATCCAGCACCAGGCCCAAGCGGTGTTTCGGCTACAGGAGCCTCAGAATCAAGTGGAAAAGACAGGATTACCGCCATCTATAGGAGGTTTGCTGGTATGAGGCTCACTCCCACCAAGATTCCCAATGTCTTGGATGCCTTTGATCAAGCTGAAAATGAACGAAGTGATGCAGAAGGTGAGGATGTAGAAGAAGAATTTGAAATTGGGGGCCGTAGACCCCTTGGGGATGACTCAACAGAGGATGAGACTGAAAGCCAAACTGAGGAGGAGGAGGAGGGGGCAAGTTGCGGGCGACAAGCGAGTTGTCTCTACGATTACCAACCTACACAATGCAGACACAAAGAAAGTTCAGAAAAGAAAACGAGTTCGCAGAGCAGATGGAACAGTAAGACTACAGCAGGTTGTGGTGAACAAACCACAGGCAATTGTTGACTACAATAAGTTCATGAAGGGTGTTGACCACTTTGATCAAATGGTAAAGTATTACCATTTCGCCAGGAAATGTCACAAGTGGACCAAGAAAATAACATTTTATTTCTTGCAAATGGCATTGCAAAACGCTTATGCATTGTACAAGGCCAACACAGATGATCGAAGGAAACTAACTCTGCTCCAGTTCCATGAAGTTGCCATTTGGTCTTTATTGAAATTTGACAAGGCAGAGTGGCCTGCAACAACTACACCATCTCCACATCTAGTTCATGCTCCAGACATAAATGATGACACTGGAGAGTTAAGAAGCTCAGAGCATATAAGATCTTCTCCTATATAAAGACCTACTCCTCCATGTGACCTATTTACCCGATCACGTCTATATAGATAATATTGTTATCCAGATCTCACTGTCCAAGAGTTCCTATGCATGGGTTTGTGTGAAAGGTCTAAATACTGTTTGACTTGGCGAAGAGGCCCTTTATGAATTGTGCTTTTTTTTCTATCCCAGTTTTTCGACCTTGAATGTTGGCAAATATGAATGAGGTTACTGTATTTGAGGTAATTTGATGAAAATTTTTCAGGCAGGTCCATTATGTGAGGACATATTGGTTTTGTTCTGACCAGTATTGATTGTTGCAAGTTTACGTGTTGCCTGTTGTAGTTGTAGCTCTGTTGTGGCATATAATTGTATATGTGATTCTAGTATGTAAGTTGGTCTTTCAGCCAGTTCTATACACTCTGTTCCACCATTTATAACCTCTCTTGTCTGGATATAAAACAATTGACTTTCTTCAACGCCATTTTTTTGTTTACCACTCTTCATTTAGCGTTGTCTCTTTCACGTGAAAGTATGGTCAGCTGAGGTCAGCATTTTCATCCCTCAGTGTGGTTTCGCACATGACAGGATGGAGAAATCTACATTTTGATCTTAAGAACATAAGAACAAAGGCAACTGCAGAAGGTATATCGGTCCATACGAGGCAGCTCCTATCTATAACCACCCAATCCCACTCATATACTTGTCCAACCAGCGCTTGAAATAATCGAGGGACCCCACCTCCACCACGTTACGCGGCAATTGGTTCCACAAATCAACAACCCTGTTACTGAACCAGTATTTACCCAAGTCTTTCCTAAATCTAAACTTATCCAATTTATACCCATTGTTTCGTGTTCTGTCTTGTGTTGATATTTTTAATACCCTATTAATATCCCCCCTGTTATGTCCATTCACCCACTTGTAAACCTCTATCTTGTCACCCCTAACTCTTCGCCTTTCCAGCGAATGCAACTTAAGCTTTGTTAATCTTTCTTCATATGAAAGATTTCTAATTTGGGGAATTAACTTAGTCATCCTACGTTGGACACGTTCAAGTGAATTTATATCCATTCTATAATACGGCAACCAAAACTGAACTGCATAATCTAAATGGGGCCTAACCAGAGCAAGCTATAGCTTAAGAACCACACCAGGTGTCTTGTTACTAACGCTTCGATTAATAAATCCCAGTGGCCTCTTCGCCTTATTACGAACATTCATGCATTGATCCTTTTGTTTTAAATTCTTACTAATCATAACTCCCAGATCCCTTTCGCAATCCGACTTCGCAATCTCAACACCATCTAGCTCGTATCTTGTAACTCTATCATCATTACCTAACCTCAGAACTTTACATTTATCAGCATTAAACTGCATTTGCCAATCCTTTGACCATTTCAAAACCCTATCTAGATCAACTTGAAGTGATAGTGAGTCCTCCTCCGAATTAATTTCCCTACCGATTTTCGTATCATCAGCAAATTTGCAAATGTTGCTACTCAAACCTGAATCTAAATCATTTATATATATTATAAACAACAGAGGTCCCAGGACAGCCCTGAGGTACTCCACTAACAACATTATCCCACTCTGACTTAACCCCATTTATACTAACTCTCTGTTTCCTTTGGAATAGCCATGCCCTAATCCAAGTTAATATAGCACCCCCAATACCATGAGCTTCTATTTTTTAATTAGTCTTTCATGTGGCACTATCAAAAGCTTTGCTAAAGTCAAGGTACATATCACAATCCTTACCACTATCAACTGCCTCAACTGTGTTGGAATATAAAGTTAGCAAATTTGTTAAACATGAACGGCCATTTGTAAAACCATGTTGCGACTCATTTATTAATTTATGTTTTTAAAGATGGAGACGAATTGTATTTGCAATTATTGATTCAAGTAACTTTCCCACAATAGACGTTAGGCTAATTGGCCGATAGTTTGACGCAAGTGATCTATCTCCTTTCTTAAAAATTGGTACCACATTAGCTACCTTCCATGACTCTGGCACTCTGCCTGACTATTGATTTATTAAATATGGTAGACAGTGGCTCGGAAAGCTCCTCTTTGCATTCTTTAAGCACTCTTGCAAACACTTCATCCGGCCCTGGGGATTTGTTTGGTTTTAGTTTTTCTAATTGTTTAATTACATCCTCCCTGGTAACTGCTAAACTAGTCAACCTGTCCTCATCCCCACCCACATAGACTTGTTTGGCTGAAGGCATATTGCTAAGTTCTTCTTTAGTAAATACAGATATAAAATATTTGTTAAAAATACTACTCATCTCCTTGTCATTATCCGTTATTTGACCTGTCTCAGATTTTAATGGACCTATCCTTTCCCTAGTCTTAGTTCGATATAACTGAAAAAACCCTTTAGGATTTGACTTTGCTTGCTATGCGAACTTCATAGTTTCTTTTTGCTTTCCTAATCTCTCTTTTAACATTTCTAACCAGTTGTATGAATTCCTGTTCTAAACTGACTTCCCCATTCTTAATCCTTTTGTACCAAGCTCTCTTTTTACCTATAAGGTTCTTTAAATTATTTGTTATCCACTTTGGGTCATTAGTATTCGATCTATTCAATTTGTATGGTATACTACGTTCCTGTGCTTTGTTTAGAATGTTCTTAAATAAGTTATATATTAAATCCACATCGAAATCTCCTTTTACGTCACCTATCGCCGGGTTCATGTCTCGCTCCAAAACCGGCCCACACCTCATACCCAAGACTTTCCAATCTATTTGACCCAAAAAATTTCGTAGGCTATTAAAATCAGCTTTTCGAAAATCTGGCACTTTAACAGAATTTTCTCCTACAGGTCTATTCCATTCTATGCTAAATCTGATTACTTTGTGATCACTGTTCCCTAGCTCACTCCCTATTTCGATGTCATTAATTTGTGTTTCCCTGTTAGTTAACACTAAATCTAAAATATTATTTTCCCGTGTTGGTTCCTTAATGTGTTGTGTAAGAAAGCAATCGTCAATTAATTCTAGAAAATCTTCTGCTTCACTATTCCCTGTTTTGTTCACCCAGTTTATTCCACTAAAATTAAAGTCACCCATGACATAAATACTGTTAGATCTAGATGCTCTAGATATTTCATCCCATAGATGCTTTGCTTCCATTCTGTCTAAATTTGGTGGCCTATATATAACTCCTATTATAATATTATTTGCTTTTTCGTTTAATTCTATCCAAATACTTTCTGTGTGTGGCTCAGTTTTGATTCCCTCTTTGAGACTACATTTCAAATTGTCCCTAACATATATGGCTACTCCCCTTCTCGTCTAATATATCTGTGTGAAATCGTTTAAATCCATTTATCTGATATTCAGCTAATAGTTCTCTATTTTCTACATTCATCCACGTTTCGGTAAGTGCAATAATATCTATTTTTTCTGTGCTGACAAGAGCATTTAATTCATTAATTTTATTTCTTAGACTTCTACTGTTAGTGTAATATATCCTAAGTGAATTGTTATTTTGAGGCCCTTTTCTTTCCCTGATCATTTTGCCAATTCTTTTCTCCTACGAACACACAACTTTTATTACCTCCTTCCCTAAATCAATTTCCATACCACTATCTACTAACAGTTTAAACCCAAACAAACACCTCTAACCACTGGTTCCAACGAGTTTGCAACAGCAACAACCCCAGCCCTCGATAGATGCACCCCATCACGAGCATACATTTCATTTCTTCCATAGAAGTGTTCCCAGTTGTCTATGAAAGATATTGCATTTGATTTGCAATATCTTTCCAGCCGGCAATTGACAACAAGTGCCCTCGACATCCATTCATTTCCCACTCCCTTTCTGGGAAGAATGCCACATATGATCGGGATTCCTCCCTTGCTCCTAACTAATTCAATGGCTGTCCTGAATCTCTGTATTAATTCCTCACTCCTAACTCGCCCAACATCATTACCCCCTGCACTAATACAAATAATGGGTTTGTTCCCATTTCCCGTCATATCATTATTCATGTTTCCAACAATATCACCAATTCCAGCTCCCGGATAGCAAACCCTTAATCTGTTCCCCCTATCTCTGGCACAAAACGTTCTGTCTAAATACCTCACCTGGGAATGCCCTACAACCAAAATTCGCTTCGGTACCTCCTTAACTTTCTGAGCAGCCTGTGGGGCCTGCGCTCCGCCGCTCCACGCTGATTTCTTCGCTGCAGGCGCACCACAGCACTCGTCCTCCAACACGGCAAATGAATTTGCTGTCCTTAGGGCGTCTGTAGGCGGCCTTGTCAAGGTCTTCTTAAGACCCCTGTCCTTCACGACTCTCCACGATGAGGTCTCGTCAACACTGGTCTCCTCTTTCGTTTCCTCCCGAAGTCTCGGTCGTCGTACCTCCTCCCGCAGGGAATCCATCTCTGCTATCAGAGCTCCAACCAGACTCACCAAATCCTTCACTAATCCTTCCATTATTGCAATAATAATGTTACTCCAGAGCTCCAGCTAACACAACCTCTCACTGACATCTAAAGCGACATTTTCCTTTCGAAAGTATTTAAACTTAAGAATTACAATGCAGCTACTACAATCCTTTCTATTTCCAGATTATCAGTCTGCATATGGCCTTTACATGTTTGTACTTGTATAGACATTTTAAAGTTGAATGCACTAGTTAATTTGTTCAAAACATACTTAGAAGGGTCTTTCTGTTCCAGGTGTGTGAGGGCGCTACAGGTGTTTGAAGGAGCTGCAGGTGTGTGAGAGGGCGCTACAGGAATGTGTGTGAGAGGGCGCTACAGGTGTGTGAGATGGCGCTACAGGTATGTGTGTGAGATGACGCTACAGGTGTGTGTGAGGGCGCTACAGGTATATGTATTCACCTAGTTGTGCTTGCGGGGGTTGAGCTTTTGCTCTTTGGTCCCGCCTCTCAACTGTCAATCAACAGGTGTACCGATTCCTGAGCCTACTGGGCTCTATCATATCTACATTTGAAACTGTGTATGGAATCAGCCTTCACTACATCACTGCCTAATGCATTCCATCTGTTAACTACTGACACTGAAAAAGTTCTTTCTAACGTCCCTGAGGCTCATGTGGGTTCTCAATTTCCACCTGTGTCCCCTTGTTCGTGTACCACCAGTGTTGAATAGTTTATCCTTGTCTACCCGGTCGATTCCTCTGAGGATTTTGTAGGTTGTGATCATGTCTCCCCTTACTCTTCTGTCTTCCAGTGTCGTAAGGTGCATTTCCCGCAGCCTTTCCTCGTAACTCATGCCTCTTAGTTCTGGGACTAGTCTAGTGGCATACCTCTGAACTTCTTCCAGCTTCGTCTTGTGCTTGACAAGGTACGGGCTCCATGCTGGGGCCGCATACTCCAGGATTGGTCTAACATGTGGTGTACAAGGTTCTGAATGATTCCTTACACAGGTTCCTGAAGGCTGTTCTGATGTTAGCCAGCCTCGCATTTGCCGCAGACGTTATTCTTTTTATGTGGGCTTCAGGAGACAGGTTTGGTGTGATATCAACTAATGTGTGTGTACTCACCTAATTGTGGTTGCGGGGTTGAGCTCTGGCTCTTTGGTCCCGCCTCTCAACTGTCAATCAACTGATGTACAGATTCCTGAGCCTACTGGGCTTTATCATATCTACATTTGAAACTGTGTATGGAATCAGCCTCCACATCACTGCCTAATGCATGCCATCTGTTAAGTACTGACACTGAAAGTTCTTTCTAACCTCCCTGTGGCTCATTGGGTACTCAGTTTCCACCTGTGTCCCCTTGTTCACGTACCCCCCGTGTTAAACAGTTTACCTTTATCTACCCAGTCAATTCCTATGAGAATTTTGTTGGTAGTGATCATGTCTCCCCTTACTCTTCTGTCTTTTAGTGTCGAGGTGCATTTCTCGCCAACCCGTCCTCTTAAAAAGAACGTCACTTTTGGCTCGTATGCGCACTATGGCCAAATTTGGACGTAATTTGAAATGAAATCGACTCACAAAAGTGACGTACTGTTCCGTTTTCTGTTTCAGTCGTCCGGCCGACTCTGTAAGGTTAGAATAGATGACTTTAAATTCACGTTTTTCATACCGTTTTGAAACTTTGAGAATTTCCTGCCCACCTAACCTATCAGAGGACCTTTAACTTACTGTTGTTGAAAAAAAAAAATCCCAAATTTACATTTTCTTTTTCATTTTCAAATTACGTCCAAATTCGGCCATCCGGGCAAACGGCTAAAAGAGACGTTCTTTTTAAGAGGACAGGTTGTTCTGGCTCTAGCCAGTGGCATAGTTCTGAATTTTTTCAAGCTTCGCCTTGTGCTTGACAGGGTACGGGCTGCATTCTAGGGCAGCATACTCCAGGATTGGTCTTACATATGTGGTATACAAGGCTCTGAATGATTCCTTACACAGGTTCTTGAAGGTAGTTCTGATGGCCAGCCTCGCATATGCCGCAGATGTTATTCTTTTGATGTGGGCTTCAGGAGAGAGGTTTGGTGTGATATCAACTAGATCCTTCTCTCTGTCCGTTTCATGAAGGACTTCATCTCCCATTCTGTATCCTGTGTCTGGCCTCCTGTTTCCACTGCCTAGTTTCATTACCTTACATTTACTCGAGTTGAAATTTAGTAGCCATTTGTTAGACCATTCACGCAATCTGTCTAGGTCATTTTAGTCTCATACTGTCTTCCTCCGTCTTAATCCTCCTCATAATTTTTGCATCATCAGCAAACAATGAGAGGAATGATTCTATACCATCTGGAAGATCATTTACATGTATAAGAAACAGTATGGGTCCAAGGCTGAACCTTGCGGGACCCTACTGGTGACTATTGAATATCGCCACTCTGAGACCTCACCCCGCACAGTGACTCGCTGCCTTCTGTTACTTAGGTACTCCCTTATCCAATGGAGTACCTTCCCTTTCACTCCTGCCTGCATCTCCAGCTTTCGCACCAGTCTCTGGTGTGGCACTGTGTCAAAGGATTTGACAATCCAAAAATATGCAGTCTGCCCACCCCTCTCTTGCTTGTCTGATTCTTGTTGCCTGATTGTGGTATTCACTTAATCCTGTGAGGCATGACTTGCCATCCCTGAAACCATGTTGGTGTTGTGACACAAAGTTCCTTCGCTCCAGATGTTCGACTAGCTTTTTTCGCACAATTTTCTCCATTTGCTTGCATGGTATGCAAGTTTGGGACACTAGCCTGAAGTTCAGTGCCTCCTGTCTATCCCCTTTCTTGTATATCGGAACTACGTTTGCTTCCTTCCATATTTCTGGCAGTTCACCTGTTACCAGTGATTTGTTTTACACTATGGAGAGTAGCAGGCACAGTGCTTCTGCTCCTTCCTTTAGTATCCATGGTGATATTACATCTGGGCCTATAGCCTTTGTCACATCCAGCTCTAGTAAAAGCTTCCTTACATCTCCACTGGTAATCTCAAATTCCTCTAGTGGTGCCTGGTTAATTATTCCTTCTCTTATCTCTGGAACTTCTCTTTGTTCTAATGTGAAGACTTCCTGGAACTTCATATTGAGTTCCTCGCACACTTCTTTGTAATTTGTGGTGAATCTGTCTGCCCGTATCCTCGGTTTTATTACCTGTTCCTTCACTGTTGTCTTTCTCCTGATGTGGCTGTGCAGCAATTTGAGTTGGGTCTTAGCCTTGCTTGCTATGTCGTTTTCATATTGCCCTTCTGCCTCTCTTCTTACCCTGACGTATTCATTCCTGTCTCTCTCGTAACCTTCTCAGCTCTCAAGTGTCCTGTTATTTCTATAGTTTCTCCATGCTGTTTTACTCTGGTGCTTAACTAGCTTACCTCTCTGATTAAACCATGGGTTTCTCATCTGCATTTTATTTTTTACCTTTATAACCGGGATAAACTTTTCTGCTGCCTCCTTGCACTTCTGCGTGATGTATTCAATCATGCCTTGGGCCGTCTTTCCCCTTAGCTCTGATTCCCATGTTATATCCGTTAGGAATTTTCTTATCTCCTTGTAATTTCCCTTACGGAATGCTAACCTTTTTCTTTCAGTTCCCTTTCTCGAGTACTTTAGCCTCTCTTCGACCAGATACTCAAACGTCGGTACACTGTGATCGCTCATTCCTACTGGGGCCTCGAAGTCAATTTCCTTTATGTCGGAGTCATTTAAAGTGAAGACTAGGTCGAGTCTCGCTGCTTCATCGTTTCCCCTCATCCTTGTGGGTTCCCTGACATGTTGTCTTAGAAAGTTTCTTGTCACCACCTTCACTAGTTTGGCTCTCCATGTATCCTCTCCTCCGTGCGGTTCTGTGTTCTCCCAGTCTATCCTTCCTTGAATGAAGTCTCCCATGATGAGCAGATGGGATCGATTTTTACAGGCAGCAGAGCCTGCCCTCTCAATTATGTTATCTGCCATATTGTTTCTGTCATACTCTTGCCTGTGTCGTCTGTCATTTGGTGGAGGGTTCAATATCACTGCTACTACTACTACAGGTCCTCCCAAGCCTGTAAGGTAAAATTTATTCTCCCTGAACCCATGTTGATGAGTTGTCACGAAGTCTCGTCTCTCCAGATGTGTTACTAGGTTTTTTCTCATAATCTTCTCCATCACCTTGCATGGTATACAAGTTAAGGACACTGGCCTGTAGTTCAGTGCCTCTTGTCTGTCACCCTTTTTTGTATATTAGGACTACATTAGCCGTCTTCCATATTTCTGGCAAACAAAGTACTCCTGCACACACTTTCAATACCCAAGGTGAGATTCCGTCTGGCCCAACAGCTTTTCTCACGTCCAGCTCTAATAGGTACTTCTTGACCTCATCACTTGTAATTTCGAACCTTTCCAAGGTCGCCTGGTTTGCTGCCACCTCTCCTAGCGCAGTGACTTCACCTTGTTCTATTGTAAAGACCTCCTGGAACCTTTTGTTGAGTTCTTCACACACCTCTTTGTCATTCTATGTGTACCTGTCCTTACCCACCCTAAGTTTCATCTCCTGTTCCTTCACTGTTGTCTTCCTCCTGATGTGACTGTGTAGTAGTTTTGGTTCGGTCTTAGCTTTGTTAGCTATATCATTTTCATACCTTTTCTCAGCTGCTCTTCTCACACTAACATACTCGTTCCTGGTTCTCTGGTATCTCTCTCTACTTTCAGGTGTTCTGTTATTACGGAAGTTCCTCCATGCCCTTTAGTTCAGCTCCTTTGCTTTCATACATTCCCTAGTAAACCATGGATTCTTCTTTTACTTCTCTATTTTTCCTGTCGGGCCGGGACAAACCTGCTTACAGCCTCCTGACACTTTTGGGTGACATAGTCCTTCATGTCTTGTAGTTCCGAGTTACGTGTCCCATTGTATTCCTTAGGAATTTATTCATCTCATTGTTTCCCTTTCGGTACGCCAGCCCTTTGTTTCCCAGTTCTTTTTTGGTGCAGATAATTCCTAGCTCAACCAGGTACTCAAAGCTCAATACACTATGATCACTCATTCCCAGTGGGGCTTCCAACTTAACTTCCCTTATATCCGACTCATTTAGGGTAAATATCAGATCAAGCAAGGCTGGTTCATCCTCTCCTCTCATTCTTGTCGGTCCCTTGACGTGTTGACTGAGAGAGTTTCTTGTTGCCACGACCAGCAGCTTAGCTCGCCATGTGTCTGGTCACCCATGTGGGTCTCTGTTCTCCCAATCTATCTTCCCATGGTTGAAGTCTCCCATGATTAGTAGTCTGGATCCGTTCCTGCTAGCCACAGAAGCTGCTCTATATTATATTGATGGTGGCCATATTGTTTCTATCATATTCCTGTCTGGGTCTTCTGTCGTTCGGTGGGGGGTTATATATGACTACTACTATAATTTTCTGTCCTCCAGTTGCTATGGTGCCTGAAATGTAGTCACTGAAACCTTCACAGTTCTGATTTACCATCTCTTCAAAACTCCAACCTTTTCTTATCAGCAAAGCTACACCACCTCCTCCTCTCCCTTCTCTCTCTTTCCTCACTACATTGTAGTCTTGTGGAAACACTGCGTTTATGGTTTTCGCTAGCTTTGTTTCTGTGAGTGCTATTATGTCTGGGTTTTCTTCTAGTCCCCCTTTCTCCAAGTTCACTTGTTTGATTTGTAATCCCATCAATGTTAGTGTACATTGCCTTGAAGCTCACTCTCTTCTGTTCATTTTCTAGTCCCCTTCTTGTCGAGCATTCTGCTAGTGGGAAAAGCTGTTCCCTGGGTGAGAAGATCTGTGAGGTGGTTTGCCGGGTCTCAGAGGATTTTGGGGTGGGGGGTGGGGTGCAAGGGAAGGGGGGGCAGGTAGGGTGTGGGTTATGGAGATGGGGGGGCGTACAGGGAGGATACGGGGTGAGGGGGAGGAGGGATAGCGAGGGTATGGGATGAAGGGGGAGGGGGGACAAGGGGGAAAGGCGAGAGGGGGGACATGGTAGGAATGGGGGGAGAGGTGATAGGGTCAGAATGGGGTGGGGGGGAGGGAGGGTTGGGTGAGCATTGGGTGGGGGCAGGTAGGGTGAGGGGAAGGGAGGGTTTCTATGCAGAGAGGAGTGGTGGTGTTGCCCTCCCCTCTGGTATTGCTGGGATGCTGGTTGTGGGTTCCCCTCTTGTCTCTGGGACTGTTGTGTTGAGGGCTGTGATTTCCTGCTTTGCTCCTCTCTCCCTGCGCTTCCTCCTTGCCTTTGCTGCCCTGGCTCTCTCCTCCTCCGTCCTGTCCCTCTGCAGGAATACTTTCTTGTATTCCGCCACATACTGCAGACGACTCGTCCTTTCTAAAATAACCTCTTTGGTGGCCCTTTGTGTGTAATTACCTAAGTGTAGTTACAGGATGAGAGCTACGCTCGTGGTGTCCCGTCTTCCCAGCACTCATTGTCATATAACGCTTTGAAACTACTGACGGTCTTGGCCTCCACCACCTTCTCACTTAACTTGTTCCAACCGTCTACCACTCTATTTGCGAAGGTGAATTTTCTTATATTTCTTCGGCATCTGTGTTTAGCTAGTTTAAATCTATGACCTCTTGTTCTTGAAGTTCCAGGTCTCAGGAAGTCTTCCCTGTCGATTTTATCAATTCCTGTTACTATTTTGTACGTAGTGATCATATCACCTCTTTTTCTTCTGTCTTCTAGTTTTTGGCATATTTAATGCTTCTAACCTCTCCTCGTAGCTCTTGCCCTTCAGTTCTGGGAGCCACTTAGTAGCATGTCTTTGCACCTTTTCCAGTTTGTTGATGTGCTTCTTAAGATATGGGCACCACACAACAGCTGCATATTCTAGCTTTGGCCTAACAAAAGTCATGAACAATTTCTTTAGTATATCGCCATCCATGTATTTAAATGCAATTCTGAAGTTAGAAAGCATTGCATAGGCTCCTTGCACAATATTCTTTATGTGGTCCTCAGGTGATAGTTTTCTATCTACAACCACTCCTAGATCTCTTTCTTTATCAGAATTCTTTAAAGATTTCTCACATAATATATAGGTTGTGTGGGGTCTATGTTCTCCTATTCCACATTCCATAACATGACATTTATTAACATTAAATTCCATTTGCCAAGTGGTGCTCCATATACTTATTTTGTCCAGGTCTTTTTTTTTTTTTTTTTTTTTTTTTGTGTGTGTGTGTGTGTGTGTGTGTGTGTGTGTGTGTGTGTGTGTGTGTGTGTGTGTGTGTGTGTGTGTGTGTGTGTGGTGTGTGTGGTGTGTGTGTGTGGTGTGTGTGTGTGTGTGTGTGTGTGTGTGTGTGTGTGTGTGTGTGTGTGTGTGTGTGTGTGTGTGTGTGTGTGGTGTGTGTGGTGTGTGTGTGTGTGTGCGTGTGCGCGCGCGCGCGCTACCTGTATGTGTGTGTGGGCACTACAGATATGTGAGGAAGCTCAGGTTATAATACAGGAACACATTGCACGTATGATATGTATACAAGTGATGTAGGTTTTAAATCATTGAGGACCACATTGGTTTTATTAACATCAAATCAGATGTTTCGTATCATAGTGCATTAATCATCAATAAAATAACTTGAAGGGAGATTCTACTAGTCTTATATTATTGGTGAAGATGCTGTTGATAATGTTCAAAGACTGACAACGACAGTAGTATCTACTGAAAATGTTTATGAACATTATTATGGAAACTAAATATATTTTCACAAGCACGGTGAAGGTCCAGCGGACATAATATTCAATTATTAAATATTCTTTGAAGTGTATGGTGGTGGTATACGATAAGTTCTTGAAGACCGAGTGTATATTATTCCAGTATATGTGACTCGTAATCATGGAATAATTTTGATAGAGCATGAACAAGTCGGAAGCAAGAATAAAAACATTAGAACAGGAATGAAGGAAACTGCAGAAGGTCTATAGGATCATACCTAGCAGCTCCTATTTATATCCACCCAAACTCAAGAGATCCTACGGCTGTTATGTTACCCTATAATTTGTTCGACAAATCAACCCTGTTACCGAACAAGTATTTACCCAAGTCTTCCTTAAATCTAAACTTGTTCAATATATATATATATCTTGTTTCGCGTTCTGTTCAGTGAAATATGTAATACCTCATTAATATCTCCCTAGTTATGCCCAATTATCCACTTGTACACAATAATCATGACACGCCTTAACTCTTCGCTTTTCTAGAGAATGTAAATCAAGGTTTTTAAATTTGTCCACTGTAGTATGGCGACCAAAACTGAACTGCATAATTTAAAACTGGCCTAACAAGAGCAAGATATATAAGAGCCCACGTGTCTGTACACGGTCAATGCCCCACAGGGAAGGCTATTCTTAGCAATGTGTGAAGCACAGCACAACAAACTCGAGCACCTCTCTTCCACCCCACACTCAGAAACCACTCCACTCACACCCAGACTATACTTCCAAGCCCTAAACCCAGCGCCTCACTGCAGTCCACACCCGTCATCGCATCTACCTGCCAACACTAACAACTAGCTCCACTCCCGAGTCCGAAGGTGGACGAGATGATGGCCCTTGCCAAAGCCTGTGTGAAATTGACAATCCACATGTCCAGTTGGAACATCTCTACATTCGCGACACTCCTACACCAATTACTAATAGCCAACTACCTGCCAGCCGTTGAAATACCCCTAAATTGAGCCCATAGGTACCACAATTAAAGTACCAGACGTCCGTCTTCCCAACAGGTTATGCCAATATCACTGGACACACACAGATCTACCCACCCAGCACCTCACAGAAGAAATAAACGAGGTCTCCCCCCCCCCCTCTCCTTCTGTGGGAAATTTACCGGTGAATAATTGATTTATCATAATTTAATGTGAACTTCATTGTAATTTTATTTATTACTTCGGATTGAACTGTTTAATTTGTCACCAGTTAAATAACTTTTTCACAAATTGGGGAGGTTAATAATTATTCAATTTTGTTTTACCATAATTAGACGGTCAACATTAATTTCACTAAGCCATAATCAATCTGTTTGTATATATTGTTAGTATGAATGTATTATAACCTTATCTGACTGATGACTGTAAAGAGTCATCATGGAACCGGTGTAGGACACGTGAGTAGGCCAGCCACACTTGTGGTCTCGTGGTCATGCAACCTGTACTCTTACAAATAATGTCTGAATTTGGCTGTTTGACCCTATGGCCGAGAATGGATGCAATATGAACATTAACAAAAATTAAAATGTTGGATTTTTTCCCCAAAACGGTAAGTTAAGGGTCCTCTAGGAGAATTTCCTGCCCTCCTAACCTACCAAACTTTCAAAAGTCATGAAAAACGTTAAATGAAATTTACCTTCCCGAGTAATCCAGACGACTCAAACTGAAAACGGGACAGTACATCACTTTCGTGAGCCGATTTCATTTCAAATTATTCATTTTTGGCCAAAGCGCAGATACGAGCAAAGAGCAATGCTATTTTTAATTAGACGGGATGGTCTGTTGGTGTTGTGTTTGTTGGTGGTGTGTGTGTGGGGGGGGGGGGTTGGGTGTGTTCAGATCAATCCGTTGGGGGTGTGGGGAGGAGGGGGAATAGGGACCAAATTTGTCCACCCTGTGACGGGTAGGGACCTCACTTGTCTTGTGTGTGTGGGTTGGGTGGGCAGATCTTGGTGTGTTCAGTTATATTTGGCATAACCTGGGGGAGAGACGGAGCTCGACGATGTAACTGAGAGGCGAGGCTCAAAGCTTCCACTACTGTGGAGTTGCTGCTTCCTCTGTGTTTGGACTGTCGATTCTGCCAATGCTAGACACAAGCCTCGGCTCTGCTACCTCCCTCAAGGCTACACTGGAGACTCTCTCCTGCTTCACTGCTAGACTGCTGCTGCTGCCAATACCGGTAACGGACCTTGGAACCAGACACAATATAGTCATGAATACCGAGAGAGGCAACTGAAGCATTCTGCAACCCACTTGCCATAATATTTAATTTCTCTATAAATGAATGTGTAATGTGGCACCAGTCTACAAGAAAGGGGGAAGACAAACCGTTAAACACAGACCCGCATTACTGACAAGTATTCCCTACAAGTTAGAGAAACTGATCCGTAGCGGGCTAATGGAACGTTTTGAACAAATAAATTTTGTTTCGAGGCGCCAACACGATTTTAATAAAGGAAAAAATCCTACTTGATAAACTTGCTGGAATGCTATAAGATGATGACAGAAATCAAACAAGACAGAAAGATGGGCAGAATGCATATTCGTCGTCTGCAAGGAAACATTTTATACGATCCTGCATGAAAGACTCGTACTGAAATTAGAGGAGCAGGCTGGCGTAACAGGAAAAGTCTTAGTGTGATCAGAGAATATATATATCTAAAGAAGGAAGTAAAAGGGCAGACATATCAGAGTGGAGAGAGAGGTTACAAGTGGAGTACCACAAGGGTCGCTTCTAGGACCCAAACTGTTTAAAATTTATGGCAATCACCTAACAGATGAAATATTTTCCTTTATCAATATTTACAAATGATGAAAAGCTAATGAGAAGTCAGGACAGTGATAGATTGTGAGGCATTCAATCAAATTTGGACATAATTCAGAAATGTTCTAACAAAATGTCTGTTAGTTTAACCCAGCCAAATGCAAAGTTATGAGGAAGGGAACAGGCGCACTAAGACCAGTACAGCAATATAGAATAAATGGAAAACAGATTATTTTATCGGATGGAAAAATTCTTGGAGTGGACATAACCCCATTTGTGATGCCAGAAGCTCACATTAGCAGAATAACAGGTGCATATAACGACATACTGGATAACATCCGTGTATCCTTGAGAAAATTGGACAAGGGGGGCTTTCCGGTCCCTATATACAGCGAAGGTGAGACGCACACTTGAATATGGATCCCGAGCATGGAACCCTTGCCTATAAATGGACAAGAAGAAACTAGAAAAGGTCCAAAGATATGCAACGAGACTCGTTCCTGAGCTGAAGGGTTTAAGCTATAAGGAAAGACAGAGAACTGGACCTTACCACACTGTAGGAAACGGGAGAGAAGGGGGAATATGATAATGTATAAAATTCTAAGGGAAATTGACAAGGCAGACAAAATAATATTGCTCAAAGCAAAGAACAGCAGAACGAGGGGTCATAGAAGGAAATTAGAGACCCAAATGAGTCAGAGACGTCAGAAGGAACTTTGTCAGTGTCAGAGCTGTCAATAAGTGGAACTGGTTAAACGTTGAAGTCGTTGAAGCTAATTAAATTTAAAACAATGTGTGTGTAAATATTATTCAAGCGTGAGAAAGTAGACATTGCAATAATGTAAGAATGTTTAGAAGGCTGGGTTAGGAGCCTAGCTTGACACTGCAGGCACATCTAGGTGAGTACATCTAGGCAAGTTTACACACATACATGCATGCACGAGTCCTTGCAACAGTGTATAGCACTCTAGGGTCCTTGTCCTAAGGGCCCGGGTTGATTCCCGGTCGAGACAGAGGAAATGGGCAGATTTCCTTCCACCTGATGTATCTTTTCATCCAGCAGTAAATAGATGCCTGGGAGCTATACAGCTGTTACAGGCTGCTTCCTGGTGATGTGTGTGAGAGAGGAAAAAACACGTGTAGTTGACATGAAAGAAAAATAATTGGGCTGGAGTCGGTAAATTACGCAACCAGCGATTCGAAAGGTGGAGTCAAAGAGCTAAGAGTTCGGTCTTACATGTTTGTTTTAGATTTAGGTACGCGGAAGGGAATGTCCATGTAGCACGGGCTATAGTGAGCCCGACCCTACAGGCACACAGTAAATACACACACAGGACGCTGAGCACCGTAACCGGTTGGTGTACCTGGCCCCTGGCCTAGACCCCAACATAACAGTTACAGAAGGCGTTATGGAGCTTCCAAGCTACTAGGTGGGTGTAGTAGTGGGTTTAATGTCCAGTAGTGAAGTATGTGCTTTTAATACATACTCACACTTGCTCATACTTCACATTAATAGAAATAAACTCTATATTACTATTGTTGAAGTGACTTTACTTGTGAATTATTTATATGTGAGGCGGCCTCATGTCAGGTGAGGTGAATGACGTCACAGGTAGTTGACCCATCAGGCCAAGCTAGTCAAGAGGCGCGGCGGGCAGTGTGGCGCGGGCCGGCGTGGGAAGAGGTGCTGCTCAGCGCCCGCCTCATTGGTTTTACTAAATTGGTCACCTGGACAGTCCTGTGCATGAGGTTACCTGCGCCAAGCTTACAGGCAAGTTACTCTAGATGATGAGTAGTTTTATCACATTGTATTCTGTTGGTCTATAGTCTATATGTTGACTGTCTAAATAAGCATAGTTACAAGATGTTAAGGCTTTATTTAAAATAATTAAATTAGCTCAGGTTTACTCATTTAAGATAATATTGAGTAATATACCTTTATCTAGGTAGACTTTTGCCCTAGCTTAAGACTTGATGAAACTTATTAAAACAAAATTAAATTCTAAAACGACTACCGTGTGATTATCTATTCCACATCAGCGACTAGAGTGTCAACCATATCGTGAAATTGACCGCTCGACCAAACGCAGGTGGAAAAATGTCTACAAAATTATTATAGTTAAATTTTGGCAGTTATAAGGTGTTTCTTGTGAATTCTTAAGATTTCATTCCTTGAAATATGGACCAAAGACAATTATTCTAGTAACCGTCACATAACCCCCCCCCCCCATACTCCCGGCCCATCTTATGTGAATGAAACTAGCCATCCTGAGTCAGTGTCGTCCACGCTGCAGCCAACCCCAGACACGCCTTAATTAACATTAACGTCCAGTGTAACCAAGTACTATATTGTCCAATATAAGTAAACATTAATGAATACTAACTGTATATAGGTCTAGAATAGTTGTTGAATGAAATAATATCGCACGAGTGCATTCAGACCCTCGTCTCTCTCGCCTAATAAATAATATATAATAGGTCATATATCAAAAACTATTTTAAAGTGTTAAAATGTATGAACGGTTGTGGGTCAGTGCACGAACGAGAATAGCCGTGAAGCGTTCTTCACGTTCATGTTTGGCTGCCGGGTTAACGACCCCTTGGCCGTTGTGTTGAGAACGAGCTGTGGATGAGTCAAGTCTGAGGTTGGGTTTTGCCATTCTGTGGTAAGTCTTTTTAGCTCAACCAATGTCTGACCTGATTGTCTTGCTGGATGGTTCTTAAACTTTACATGAAGATGTTCAATTTAGTATTTTGATATGTTTAATGTGAAATTTCAGGTATGTACGAGGGTGCATCAATACAATGGTACTGCAGGTATGGTCAACCAGACCCAAGAAATTGGTCTCGTACAACAGCACTGCAGGTATGGAGGGATTTAAGTTTGAAATCTTCTCTCGAATCGCAGTTGGTCATTATGTAATGGGAAACATATTCCCGCCTCAGTACAATAGGTGAAGGGAACACGTCTTAATAATTTTAGTAGGTACACACTATACCTTGAAGCGGTTATCTTCTAATCGGTGTAGTCTAAAGCACTCCATGTGTTAACCACTTCAGAGTGGAGAAAAATCTTCTGGCCCATAATTTGAACATTTAGTTGTGGTGTATCATATGGTTAATGTTACACTAACAATTTCGATTACATTTCAATCATCTTCCCCTCCCCTCCCTCCCCCACCTCTCCCCATCTCTCCCCATCCATACTTGTTAGTCTGTCTTCTATCCCACCAGTCCAGTCAAATATAAATAAAAATACCCAAGAAAGTGATGCTTCAGCTTTGGTTAGGAGACTCTGGCGAGAGGAAAGCGTGAGGGGAAAGTATCGGGGCTAAACCTAACTGATAGTCGTACAGTTTCGTGAGGTTAAGCACTTGCAGCTACGTGGCTATCGTCCGCATCTTGGACAAGGTATTGGTAGCCCCTGAACGCTGCGGCATTTTTGCAAATCAACAAATATTGTGGTAAGGCGGCAGGCTCTATAAAGTGTTAGAGGTGAACGTTTCTGGGTCTTCGGAACGGGGTAACGTGGTGTTGCTGGTTTGTTGTTAGTGCTAAGTGCCCCTCATTATTGAGGGGAGAAATTATAAAATAACTGGCGGATCTGCTATGAATACTCAAGTGGCATATGGTTTATGCTGGGAAAGGAGCCGTTACTAATGTCACTGGGGGATATTCCTTTTTCCCAAGCTAACAAAGAAGGCTCCGAAGGAAGCAAGTTCTAGGCCGGATGTTCGCCGATGGTTTCCTTCATCTCAGACTAGAGCTTAACTTTCTTTTGGATGCTTCCTGAAGCTGTAGAAATATATTACTTAGGTAGAACCATCCTTTTTAGATTGTATGTTTGTTCCCGTACAAGATGGTGTCGCTGGAGAGGAGCCAGTGTCTTGGCTGCTTCTTGTATGGAGGATGCGGGGCAGCCTCTTGCTTTAAGGACTCTCCCAGAGCTCCTACAATGCTTTACCCAGATTATTTTGCTCGCTAAATATACCTTTGACTCAGATTCTCGGGAAGAAAAATCATTGTATTAGAACTGTTGGATGATAGTTATAGCTTTGGGATTTGAGCAGCGGTCATCAGCAAAGCACTGCTCGAGAAATGTTCGAACGTGATCAGTTGACCTGTGTAACAGCTCGTCCTCATAAAGAAAGGTTAAGGTCCATTCCATACACCTGCCAGACCTCCTCTTTATGAATGGAAAAATGGTTTACACATGACTCACAACTGATGACGTTCAAACATTTCTTGAACAGTGCTTCACTGAAGACTTTTGTTTCAACCACAATGTTGTAAATGCTTCACCCACGTATTACAGATACAAATAATCACCATGAGAAACTAAATGCCTAACTTAAACAATGCCTAAATATGCAAAGTATGCTAATATATAAAAATATGTATTTGAGTGTGTCTATTTTGAATGAACAGCGTGTTATATGAATGCGCCTTTAGTGTCGACCACTGGGTGGAATAAAAACAAAAAAAGTTGCGTGTAAACTTGTTTTTCATTGATAAACAAGAAGTTCGTTGGCTGGATTAACAATCATTTGTCTTTTATTGATGAGACGGTCTGAGCGAGGCATGAACTATTCTTGAACAGTGCTTCACTGACATCAGCTTCTCGAATAGCAAGTCTGTAAATGCTTCACTAGTGGACTACAAACACAAATCACCAAAAAGTCTAATCACATAATGTACGCCTAATATACATTGAATTTTATGGTATAATAAATTATGGGAACAAATGTTTTTATTACGGTGTTAAAGTTTATGAACGTCTCGTGGGACGGCTGCTGCTCTAACGAGCCTAGCCTGAGGACGAGTTGATTAGTGTGGCTGGTGTTCACTATTGTGTGTGGAGGCCGTCAAATGTTGCATGCATAAATATTTTTATCACAGCAACACTAACAATTGCTCCGATCATCGTCCCTTTAATCTGGCAGTACGAATTGTTGTTCACCCTGAAGAGGGTGACCTCAGTTACATATACGAGGCACTGTTATTTGGGCCTTATTTGTGGTCCTGCAGACTCCACCTTCCCTTAGTTTTTCCGTAATTTTATCCCTAATTTAATACAAAAATTGTGCCAGTGCTCTGGCAGCCTTCCTGGTGTGCTTGGGTTTAGGGCCGACAAAAAGTGGGTCGTGTACTTCAGTCTCTGGCTGTAGGTTAAGGAATGCCCCAAATGGCTTGTTTATTATCACATAGACCAACCAGGTCGTAACACTTGCAGGAGAGAATATTCGGAGTAACTAAATCTTTTGTATGGGACTTTACCTCTTTGTTGTACCAATATCTTTCTTCCGTTGTACCCGTAGTCGCCGTCTCTTCTGTAGCTCTCCGCTAATTCTCTCGCCCGCAGTGTTTATTCAAAATCTAATGCTCCTCTGAGGCCAATTTTACACTTGGCGATCGTTCCGTTGCTTGTGGCATGGTGTTCAATCAGATGACCTGGTTTCTAGTTTTAGGGGAAGAACCTTAGTGCTCTGGGGGGGGGGGAGATAGCCTCTGTTATCAAATACCCGCAGGTCATCCCATGGTCTCAGTTGAAGCTGTAGCTGCTTTGTTGTGGAACTGGTCTTGATGACCAAGCGTCTCCTCCTCTTAGCCTCTTGGTCTGGGCCTGTCGTTGTCTCCGGTCTGTTTGCCATCTAACTTTATTAAATGAAGCTTTTATATTCTTTCATTCGACATGTATAAATTTTCTGCTGTAACCTGGGTTCCTTTTGGATGAGTTAGGAGTACGTATTTGGTAATCCTTGTAATTCTTTGTCAAAGTCCATAAGTTATCCAAGTCTGCTTGGAGTACTAGTTTTATCATTATCACATACAGACAAGGTTAGAAGAGACTCCCTGGCTTCATGTTTTCACTCAGTTGATGGGGTCTGTCAATTCCGTGCTTGCTGCACGGTATTGGCTGGGTGGCTCCCGTCAGAAAAAGTACATCATTTGGTCTAGTTTCCCTTTGATCTTGTGAACGAATAGATAAATAAGACAAATAAATACCTAAACCAAAGATAATTCCATACACAAGTAATCTTTGTCTGTTTCATGTCATGGAAAAGTACCAAGGAGGTTAGGAGAACTGCCTTAACGTGTGAGTGAACCCTTCTGGCCTGGGAGCACGAAACTAACCCTCTGCAGACGGAGTTACAGTAACGTGGCTTAAGTATGTTGACCAGACCACACACTAGGTGAATGGACGACGTCGTTTCGGTCTGTCCTGAATCATTCTCAAGTCGATTGGGTTGATAGATTTCTAACAATCGACTTGAGAATGGTCCAGGACGGACCGAAACGTCGTCGTCCCTTCACCCTCTAGTGTGGTCGGGTCAACAACTAACCCTCTATTGTATCTCTGACTGGAACCACAGAGTTCCACTGACTGGTATAATCCACCCTGGTGATAAAGACATTGCAACGACGCTTGGAATATCCTTGGCCATCCCAGCAAGGCAGACTTCGGTCTCAGACCAAAGGATACAAGAGGGTGCAAGGATGGAAATGCTCTTCTGGAGATTCCAAGCTGATATAAAAGCGTGGAGACCATCTGGTCATACTCATTCGCACAACTTAACACAGTCGTGAAATTCCATTCTCTTCTACCAGGACAAAATTATGCTGTCTCCTTACTCGTCTGGGTGATGTAGTCAATCATGTCTGTGCAGCCTTTATCCTTGATTTACTACCTATGGTATTTATATTATAAAATTTGTTTCCTTGTAATTCCCCTTTCGGTATGCCAGGCTTTGGCCTTCTGGTCACATGTAAGTTCTAGTACCATGAGCAAGGTATCCCCACTACCACCATATATTCAAATGTGAATAGTAATCACTCATTTCCCTGGGATAAAGTCAAACAGGTTCATAATTACCTTTAGTCACGTGGGTCCTCTTAAATGTTGGCTTGAAAAGTTAATTGTTGTCATGTCTAATAGTTTAGCTTGCGTTGTACCACTATACGGTTCTTGTATCTGTGCATGGTTGAAGTCCCCACTATTATTACCCGATAGATTTCTAACAGTCTACCCTTTGTTATAATAGATACTGCTATGTCATAATCTTGCCGGGGCCTGTGTCGTTTAATGGAGGGTTATATATTACGGCTGCTGTTTTTGGTCCTCCCTTCGTCATGGTGCCTGTTATGTAGTCTCTGAACTCCTCGCACCCCAGGATATCCATCTCCTTGAAACACCAGTCCTTATCAGCAGGGCCACCACTCCTCTCCATCCTTCCCTCTGCAGTGTGTGGTGTAATGTTGGCGCGAGTACACAGCCTTCTGGCACTCCAGAATAACGGACAAAATAGTCAATGTGGTATTGGAGGAATCTTTCATTTTGTAGTCAGAAATATTTTGTCAGTAGCGGAAGGTCATTCCTAATTTTTATTTTCTGGTAAAGCCAATGTGTCGATGATTTTTAGTCTACTAACAGGTGTTGCCTTGATATATTGTGTGGTTAAAGTGCAGCTTCTCGGTATGTTAAGAACGTATTGTTCAGACCGGTTGGAGCTGACTGAGATTTTCCGTAGTGTCACAATCTGGAAGACGTTTTGTGCTGCCCTTATACATAGGTTTCGGATCTAAACAAATCACAGGTTTTATACCGATATTTTCAGGCCGTTCAGAGTTCTAGTTGGATCTTAAATTTTGATGAGGCAATTATTTAAAGTGTGACGGCTTTGGAAAGAGCAGAATTCTAATTAACCATCTTAGTGGCGGTTGTATATGGTACTTAAATTGTGGTGTACAAATGAAGATATCAGTGACAGGAATATTGCATTAAAAGGAATGTTCAGTTTCATGAGATTGTAGACATTTTTACTCGGCCATTAATCATACAAGGAGTGAGGTGGTATGTTGCACCACTAAATAGTTTGTTAACGGCACATAATAATTTATCTCCGGGCAATGCTGGGGATGTAGGGTCTCCTATGACCTGAAGGGAAAAGGTAGTGTTCACTTGGATGATTCTCTCTAGTATGGTTGGAAGCTTCAGTTCTTAACTCCTGTTAATTCTTGTGGTTCTTGGGGCACCAAGAATTACCCTCATGGCTTCGTTCTATTCTAGTTTGCTTAAAACAGAGGCGGGGAAGCTAAGTGCAAGGCATGATAATCAAGTAGGGATCTAACAAACATGTTGAATAATCTAACATATTTAACATGTATACCAATATTCTTACTAGTAAGTATTTTCAGTGATTTGAATTTTAACCTACGCTGTAGGTAGTTTACAATGTCACTGATACCTACTCAGGTATTTGTGCTGCCCAAATATTTGTATGGTTTGGTTGTTAACTTTGAAAGCAAGAGGCGCACTGGTTGTTTTCTGGGAGAAAGAGCAATGGATAAAGTTAAAGACCGAATTCAATGCTTTTAGCAGCGAGTGAATCAAGTAGAGATTGCAGTCTTGTTTTGTTTCAAATATCCAAACTGGCATCGACATAACAGATGACAGCTTTATCAGCAAGTGTGCAAATACCAGTTTTTGTGCATTAGGATATTGAACTGTGTTGGGCAAAGCGCCCTGCTCTGGGGTGTACATAAATCAAAGGGTGCAGAATGTTTACTTTTGACTCCCTTGAAAGAACTGAGGCAGTTCTGATACTCGGGTACCCTCATGAGCTATGTCAAATCTTCCCTAAACTCCAAATGAAGCTAATTCTAAGATTTCTCTCACCTTTTTGCTGTATCAAAAGGAGTTTAAGGTCAATAAATGCCACCTAAGAGCATGGGTCTTTTCTAACAAAATATTCGGCAAATCAAATTTGAATGCTTCTTGAAGGAAGGAAACCATACAGGATAGGAGCAAGTTGGGGACTAATTTGAAACATTAACCTGTCGAGTATAATTCTCTCGAAGTTTACACATAAAGAATGTCAGACATGGGTCTGAAGGCACAAAGAAATCACATAATGTGATGTATAATGAGAAGGAGCTTGAGTAGGATTCGATCATCTGCTCTGGGTACTCCCAAGCATCCCAGGTTGGAATCCTTTTGACCATGTTGTGGTACAGTTGTCTAAGGTGCTTGCTTGGGAGTCCCTAGAGCTTAGGTTCGACTCCTTCTCACGGCTCCTACTTATTTTATCGTATGGGTCAGAATGTTTGTGAATTTGGCTTGGGTATTGGTATTAGTCGGTATCCAGCGGTCAGGCAAGATACCATGCCTCAGACTTTGATTAAATAGTTCTAGCAGAGGACTATAGTAGGGCAATTGAGGATGTGGCAGATACCTCTTGTCCTGGTTTGCAAAACAATTGCAAGGATTGAAAACGTGGATGAGTCACGTTGCAATGGTGTTCCTTACAAAGTTGCAAGTTAAGTAAACGGAAATTTTTTGAGTTGGCAATAAAATAGTAGTTAAGGGCATAAGTTGTGAACGAAGTTAAAAGGGAAACCCAAATGATTCGTGTAGTTTTTCGAAATGTTTCATACATTAGGTAGTGGAAGTATGGTTGTTCAACTGTAATTTTCATTGCAACATTCTTGAGAATGAGGGAAAGTGAAAAATAGATGAGAATTAAAAAAGTTTAAAATTGATTCGTACAGTATATAATTTTGTATAATGAAATTAAGGATTAGCAAGAAAGATACAGCAAGCATTATGCTTAAGTTTCGGGAGGAGAAACGTTTAGGGAAGTTTCAAATTGTCAGTTTCAGTGAAGCAAATAAGGATTTACAAAGGAAAATAATGCAAAGTTTACTTCAAGGAACGCTTCAAATTGATTCTGTGAAACAATTAAGGTTTACAGTGAGTAGATATGCATGTCGAGGTTAGTGCAAGCATGAACGAACGTTTAGTAGGTGTGTGAAATACAATTACTGTTAGCAATGACTTCCTTCCCGTACAAGTGCAAAACCCAGTCGTGACTGTCTTCCCTTCCAATCATCAGCTGACAGTCGTGACTGTCTTCCCTTCCAATCATCAGCTGACAGTCGTGACTGTCTTCCCTTCCAATCATCAGCTGACAGTCGTGACCGTCTCCTCTTGCAATCATCAGCTGACAGTCGTGACCGTCTCCTCTTGCAATCATCAGCTGACAGTCGTGACTGTCTCCTCTTGCAATCATCAGCTGACAGTCGTGACTGTCTCCTCTTGCAATCATCAGCTGACAGTCGTGACTGTCTCCTCTTGCAATCATCAGCTGACAGTCGTGACTGTCTCCTCTTGCAATCATCAGCTGACAGTCGTGACTGTCTCCTCTTGCAATCATCAGCTGACAGTCGTGACTGTCTCCTCTTGCAATCATCAGCTGACAGTCGTGACTGTCTCCTCTTGCAATCATCAGCTGACAGTCGTGACTGTCTCCTCTTCCAATCATCAGCTGACAGTCGTGACTGTCTCCTCTTCCATTCATCAGCAGACAGTCGTGACTGTCTCCACTTCCAATCATCAGCTGACAGTCGTGACTGTCTCCACTTCCAATCATCAGCTGACAGTCGTGACCGTCTCCCCTTCCAATCATCAGCTGACAGTCGTGACCGTCTCCCCTTCCATTCATCAGCTGACAGTCGTGACTGTCTCCTCTTCCATTCATCAGCTGATAGTCGTGACTGTCTCCTCTTCCATTCATCAGCTGATAGTCGTGACTGTCTCCCCTTCCATTCATCAGCTGATAAATACCCCCCCCCCCCCCCCCGCCCTCCTCCCACTCGACACATTTAGTGTATATGTTTATTAATCACTAACTCTCCTTACCTAACCTAAATAGTCCTATTGTATGTACAGGAGCGAATTAAGTGTGATACTAACACAAGTATACCTTATGCAGGCGATGAGTCACAATAACGTAGCTAAAGTATGTTGACCAGACCCCACACTAGAAGGTGAAGGGACGACCTTCGTCCTTCTAGTGTGTGGTCTGGTCAACACAAGTATACCTTAGTGCACCCTGTTACCACACCATCCACCTACCAGTGATTCATCGTCGTGTTAATCCACCATTCATCTAACGGTTCATACCGTTATCTACCATCTCCCAGCGCCACCATCCAAGTGTCCCATAGTGCTAGCTCCTCTGGCTGCTGCTTCCCAGTTTTTTTATCTAGTGTAGAGAATCGTACATTAGCGATCCAACTGTGTAAGGTGTTTCTCATTCAGTATATTAAGCGTCATGTATTATGCAGCATATTCTAATAAGAAAAAGGTTATTCAGAAGTTTTTCAGTTGATAGCACGTATGAAGGATGTCGATTATACAGTGTGCTTAAAGATAATACTATACTGATGTAGAAAGGAACACTAGATTATATGATTATTAACATAATAATGCGTGTTTTAACTCGCGTAATGAAAAATGTCGGTTAAAAAACAAACATGCCCACAGGCAACCTATGCGCTGGACATTATCAGTAACATTCCCCAGGCGTGTTTGAAAATGCTGTCGCCTTGTTGTCCGAGGCGTGTGCCTGGGAAGGCACAGTGCATAGGTTCAAATTCTCATCACGTCTCCCACGGATTTTCTCATTGATACATCACGTTAGTGTGATTGCTCTGTGTATCAGAGGTGCCTATCAGTCAAACTAGATGGGTACTCAACCCTCTCGAGGGGAACCTTTTCTTAACACTTTGACGTGCCTAACTAATATGGCTTCTCTCTTCCCAAATGCCAATGATTTACTAAAGTTCCAGTCAAAATACTGGTATAAACAATGCATAACAAAGAACATTTAGTACTCAATACAAAGTGTTAAAATGTGCGTTGTTAAATAAGATATTTCCGCTATACTTACCGACTCTCCTGAGGACAACTGGCCCAGTGAAGGACACGCCAGGGATGGGTCAGGTAATCTTCGTCTCCAAGACTCGGCCTTCACCTGTTCAGGCACTGACAGGCACATTGATGTGGACTATGATGCATAGATAAATCACAGAGGAAGACAAGTAAACACACAAATAATTCGTTCTTGAAAATCAAATCCACATCCAGGTGTCCTCATGTACACAAGATGGTGGCTGTGACCACAGATGGGTGGCCACTGCGGTCAAGCACTTACAGCTGCCCGAGGTTCAGGAACCACCAGGAGGAGGATGATGGTAACGTTTGTACCTGTAGTACTGAGGCTTGAAGCTGCTAGAGATTGCTGGTGGCGTACACAGTCGGCGACATGTAAGAATATAGGATTTAGCTGCCCTCGCTACTCTGGTGGACAATTCATGCATAGCATCTGTTGTTCGTAATGTTCTTGTATTAAATGTTCTCAGACGAATCATTCTGGGTTTGCAGCAAGCTACAGTGATACGAGGAGGAGGATTACCACAGCTGATGCTGCTGCTTGTTGATTGAATGTGTGTGTGTCCGGCCGGCCGGCCAGGAGTGCGTGCGGCCGGGAGGGCATGTTCTTATCATCTTTAACAATTGGGAGGGATCAAACATGTTTGGTGTCTGTGTTAAGCCCAAGACGCTAATAAAATTATTACATAATGGCTTGATCTATCCATTAAGAATTGAATGAAGATATAATAAAATTACGAGTAGTGAAGCGTCAGGCGAGAGGTAGTCGTAACTAAGAACTATAGGCTGTGGAGAAAGGTCATAATGGCCTACATTACTAGGATGAGCCGATCACCAGCCATGAGACTCGCCGCCGGCGTCACTGGTACAGCAGGCCGCACACGGGTTTGTTCTCTGGAAAACTTCAGATTATGAGCAACCATCAGCTCAACTCAAATCCTCGCTGTTTTGTGAGGAACAACCCATCAATACCCAGACTCAGAGCTGTTGATGTAACATGTTGACTGTACTCGCGTGTGCCCGCCTCTGCCCGCCTGTCTACCAGGAGTGCGTGCCGCAATATTGTTTGGAAGGAACGTTGCAGATTTCTTCTGCACTTCTTGGATAAATACAGTTAAGTATCTGTTGTCCACCTGTCTAGATTTGTGTACACCCCAGTATGCAGGCGACTCACACTGTTACCACAGTGGTCTGGTCCCCCGGCTCCCAATGATCTTTTACTCGTGTGTGTGAGGGCCGCATCACTGAGCAGGTCGAGACCCTGTGGGCAGTGCCACAATGAGAACTTAACTTGACAGGGAAAGGTATACCAAACTACTCAACTAAGTGTTAGGTATCCCTGATTCCATCTGGGAAAATCATTTTATGACTTCCGTTGAAGAGAAATAAATTTATCCAGACCTAGGAGTGTCTCAAGCATTAGGTAGGAATGTGAATAGGCTCTCACTACTGGGAGACCTCAAAAGGAAGTCGAGGAGAAAGAGGAAATGGAAGCAGTTTACAGACGAGGAGGAAGTTCAGAGGAACAGTAAAAATGAGATACGCTATCGAGGCTACACAAAGTACTTTTCCCAGCAAGAATTCAGACATAATGTTCATAGAGAGGACAGAACCAGTCATACACCAGCCAGTGTCAGACTCTGCACTTCTTCCCAAATTGCAGACTTAGAACTGCAAAATTTCAAAACCCATAATGCAGACAGACTACTTTCCTACAGGATATGGCATAGTAACTAAAATGGAAAAGAGGCAGAGTTCAAACTTTCCATCACTGTCAACGTGAAAGGAGAAATTATGACACAACCAGACCAAAAGACTGCAAATTACCTGGAAACGAACATTCCCGCAAAGAAAACCTGAATGCTTCGAAAAGCTGAACCCTTCAGAAAGACAAGAGTCGTGCTGTTGGGATATCCTGTCAACTTTCCACTGGATCCAAAACTAGAACACGTGCAAATTTTGAATGCAAAACTGTCACACAAATAGACAAACCAGTGACACGTCAGGTTTTGGTGACTTATGGGACCACAAACGTTCAATCTCGGAAATTAGGAAATATATCCAACCAAAAAACTGTACCTCCAAGCACAAGGCAAACCAGACCACAACAGCCAAATGTCCAAGTTGAGGAGGAAATAATAATCTTGAACAACCACACGGAATGAAAAGGTGCAGACCGATTAGGTCAGGATAATCAGACCTGCAGTACATGCACTAACATTGTCTGGCACACTCGTGCACAGCCACAACAGAAGCCAACGCTCATATAACACAATTCATCACACAACTCCAAATCAGAAAATGCACAAACCCACTGCAGAAATACAACATGGAAACAAAATGCAATCACTTTCAGTCAACAAAACTGATTTACAGTTTTACGGAGGTCCAGCTAAAAACATTGAAGATCATGGCAAAGACCGTTACCAATTGTTTTCAGATGACGCAGAATGCCTCGCAACAAGACTCGAGCAATCGCTTGTGTAATAATGGAGAAGATCGTGCAGCAGACCACAGTTACACAAGAAACGGTAAGAAACAAGACGGAGCACAAGAGGACAAAAACATGGAGATAGACTACCACTAACTTTCGGGTAGTCACATCAGACCATAAAGATCCACAAAAGCAACTTCAGGAAACAGTGGCGAGTGAAGATCAACGGAATCTTGTAATACAAGAGACAAACATGAACAATTAATTCAGTCCGATTTGCAGGGACACTGCTAGCGAAGTGGAGACTATGGTTGTTGACGCCGAAGAGGAGTCCTACTAGGAAAGACAACACCAACAAACAGTAATCTGTTAGTTACGAATTCTGCATTAGAACAATGTCTTGGACATGAAGAAAACACACTTCTGGAGGCTGCAATCGGTACAAAAGCAGATATAATAGTTTTGCAAGAAACTGTCTTCCCAGCCACGAAATCCTTCAAAGTAGCTGGATATCACCAATTATTATACCTCATGAACAGGGGGAGAAGGATTAATGATTCTCGTGAAGTAACACCATAAGAGCAAGAAAAGACCCTGTTTCGTGTGGTGATGAGTAGTGGTATTAGCAGTAACAGTGAATATGGCTAATATTGAGCTCCTCGTATATAACGTCTACAAGCTCCTTAATGTAAACTAGCAGAGGAAGTGCTTGCCATGGAGGTGCATGATATAGTTATTACCTGGGATTATAATGCTTATAATCTGGAGGTAGGTGTGACTGGGCCAGCCAATACAGATGAGCCATTTGGCTAAAGTTCTGCGAGAAGTACCTAAAATTGCATTTCTCAATCATGCAGAACCCCTCCCCAAACACACACATTCAAGGAGCTTCTAAAGTTAATCACAACTGCATTCAATCATCAGGCGAAGTGTGAAGTAGATCCTGTGAGCACCAGTGGCCACTATACTATTATCACTACACTAAACATAGAAAGATCTCCTACACCGCGTGCACAACCTACGTGGAATGTAATAAAAGGCCAACTGGAATATATACCAGAACGAGCATGAAAAATGGCCTACTACACATTCGCCACCAAAGGATTCGGACATGAGACGAATCTCCAGGAAGCCATTACAGCTGTTGACAAAAATATTCACTCATCCCAGAAAACACAAAACGAAAAAACTATTGGTTATACAGTAATGAAGTTAAAGAACAAAACCCCAGAGTCAACTGAAAACCCCTAGAGAAATTGCACACCAGAAGGAAGAACTCTGCTAAGAGCAGTGATATATGAAGCTACACTAGTTTCTAAAGAGTTAAGAGGCAAGATGGTTTGATTGGTGTCACTCTAAATGAACATAGAAGTTTTTGAGAGATATGGGGACATTAAAACAACGATAGGTCGACCAAGCTCGACAACATGAATGTATTTAACAATTGCAGGAGGCTGAGTGACTTGGTGTCCAGTTTGCAGGAAAAGCTTCATATCAGATCCTACAATGGTCAGGAGGCAGATAGGAAAAACAGGAAAGGTTGACGGCCATTCGAAAGAGCATAGTTACAGATGACGAATGTGACACACTGCTAAACAAGAACTAATCCGAGACGACAAAAAAGTGGCAATGGCACTGCACCAGATGCTAAGAACATAACATGCTCAATGATCGCACACGCCGGTCCTGCTGGAGAACAAAGGATATTGTACGTTATCAGTGCATCTTGGGAGCTAGGCAAACAACCGTCCTCTTGGAAGAAAGCAGACATCATTCCGATTACTAAACCGAAAGACCCTGGCAATTAGACCAATTTCATTAACAAAATGTATTAGTAAAATTGCAGAACTGATGGTCTTAGAGGCTACTGTGAAAGACTGGAGACCTGCCTAAGAATATATTTAGTTTCACTAGAGTAGGAGGTACTGGAAACTGTATGGCAATATTACTAGCAAGAGTCAACTCCGATTCGGTTATAGTGATCTACCCTGATCTAGAAAAAACTTTCGAACTTGGTCAACAAGTATTTTTACACACGTTAATTATAAAAGGGTGTCAAGAGAAAAATACCAGCATGGATTAAAGATTCTTAGTCACAGATATGCCAGAGTAAAGCTGAAAAGCCAAGTGTCAGACTACACTGGTATGAAAATGGAACTCCACAAGTCGTCGTCCTCAGTCTTATTCTTTTTAACATCCATATGGAAAACCTCGTTACCATGACATTTGCAGGAGTCAAATTGCTAAGATAAGCTGATATAGCAGTAGTCGTCACAGGTCCTTAACTTTTGAATAAAACACAAGTGGCGCTAGATAAAGTAACATCTGAATGCAGCATTTTGACAAAACTCTGCACAGAAATCTAAGGCAATGAGACGAGGTGACTGCACTCCAGACAGGTTAAGACTCAAAAGCCCCAGGTGTGGATGGCCTCCAAATCCAAAGTCTTAAAGGAACCGGCAGAACTACTATGCCTACCGCTGAAACTACTTTACACAAAATCTCGGGACCAAGAGGTAGTTCCCCTAGACTGGAAATACGTAAATGTCATACCTATTTTCAAAAAAGTAGAAAGAGCTCTGTATAAAAATTACCAGCCGATCAGCTCTCCCATAAGCTTGCAGATGTATGATGTAAAGAATCCTCGGAGGGAATCATTCATCATCTTTCAGTGTACAATCTTGTACAATCGGAACCACATGATTGTTTAAAACACTTTCTGCCTTACAAACTTGCTTACATTTTTGGCCCCCTCCCCGCTCAGCTCGTTGTCGCCGTGTGGGGGCTTAGTGGGCGGCTGCCGGAGTGTGATGCTCCTTGGGACAGTCCTCTGTCCTTTTCTAGCCTTGTGCTCCTGCTGCCGTCCTCTCCAATTCTGCTGGGCATCTTTTCCTTTTCCTTCTGTTTCGTTTTTCTCCCCCCCTCTTCTCCTATCTGCTTGCCGTTTCCTGCCGACCTTTTGCTCGTTCTGGTTCTTCCCTTGGACTTCTTCTATTTTGACGGCCGGGTGCTTGAGGAGGCATACTCATGTACCCGTAGAACTGCAGTACCCGACGTCGAGAGCGAGGGGAACCTTTTATTGTCAATCCCCACTTCGTCACTGAACCCGATCTCGACGGACTGTCGGTTTCTTAAGGTGGCGTTTGTGGGGCGTATACTCGCGACGCACCCCTAGGAGGCCCCGACAAGATCGGCGATAGCTTCTTGTTGGGTGTCCTGCCTCTAATTGTGGCTCCATGGTGGGTGTGGGGGCACATTCGTGAGTGAATTCTTCTTTTCGTCAAGATGATTACCCCTGCTTCGGCTTCTTCTGGTTTACCTTCTCAGGCTCGTGGGGTGGGCGACCAAGCCCCCGAGTCGGTCCGTATTGGAAGACCGGGCTCTGTAGCCTCCGCTGCATTGGGCCCCGACCTTGCTCCTCCTTTGGCCTCTCTGACTCCTTCCTCTGGCTCCCCTCCCTCCTCTGTGGTTGGGTCGAGTCCCAAGCCCCCAGTGGTGACTACCTCGTCCCCTGGCGCGGCTCCTTCTCTAGTTGTAACTACTGCGCCTTTTAACCCCTCTCTCTGGGGGTTCTCACCGCCGTCCTCGTCACGGCCGCCCTCGCTCGATTCCTTCCAGTTCTCCTACCTATCAAGCGTTGTTTGGTCCCGCTTCGTGGGCCAAATATTTTGATCTCCTCCCTCTTGATTCTGCGCCTCCTGACGATTTCTCCCTCCATCGACATCTCATTGATTCCGTGGATGCCTCCATTACTTTCAACCCCACTCGTCTCGGTACACGTGTCGTTGCTGCTCCTTCTCAGGATGCTGCTTCCCGCTTGGCTGCCTTATCCTGCCTTGGCGAGACCCCCGTTCGGGTCTCGAAGAACGCTCAGTTGAATGCCAGTGTTGGCACTATTTTGCTCCCGCCCCATGTTGCGACCGGTGTTCGGGACCTGCGCGACTGCCACGACGATATTCGACATATCCTCGCTGCCCAGGGCCATTCTATTCTCCAGGTGGACACGTTTACTCGTCCCCCTCGTGGTAGTCGCCGTCAACCCCTCCGGGTTGTGAAGATTACCTTTGATGGTAGGACCCTTCCACCCTCTGTCATTCTTGCTGGTGCCAGGTGCTCTGTCCAGGAGTACATTCCTTCTCCTCGGCTCTGCAACAAGTGCTGGAGGTTTGGGCATGGTGCCCTCCGCTGCTCCGGGACTCTCTCTCTCTGTCCTTTGTGTGGTGGCGAAGGTCACTCTAAGTCGGAGTGCGCTTCTCCCCAGGCTCGTTGCCTCAACTGCGGTGAGGCCCATCCTACCTTCTCCCGTGCGTGTGTCCATTACAAGCTTGAGGCAGCCGTCCTCAACTTGAAGCACCGGGAGCGTTTATCTTTTCCTGAGGCGAGGCGCCAGGTTCGCCGGCTCCCGCCTTATGCTAATATCTCTTATGCTCGCGTGTTGCGCTCTTCCTCTCCTCGTCCTTCCCGCCTTCCTCAGACTCACAACCGTTTCCGGGCCTTGGACCATGATGCGCCCACTGCCCCCTCCTCTGTCCCTTTGGGTTCTCTCCCGAAGGATCCTCCTCCTGGTCCTCTGTCTGGGGTTCCCCTTCCTTCTACCCGGTCTGTCGTGTCTTCTGTGTCTTCTTCCTCGTCCCCCTCCGATCCTCCTTCCCATCCTCTTCCTCCATCTATCGGCTCTCCCCACCTCCTGTCGGTGCGGGCGGATGTCCATCGCTCTCCTAACGGCCGTCGTGTGTGCTCTCGTTCGGCTTCTCCTGTTGAGACACTGGAATCCGTTGCCTGGTACGTAGTTGCTGGGACACCGGTCTCTTTAAGTCAGAAGCGTAAGCCTGGCTCCTCTCCTTCCTCTTCCCCGGCGGGTAAGGCGGCTTCGCTTTCTTCCTCAGCTCCTCCTTCTGGCTCTGTTGCTCCTTCCCCTCCCGTTTCAGTGCTTGCGCCCCCTGTTCCTGCTATGGAGGTTTCTTTGGCCCCTGCTTCCCTTTCGGTTGCTGCTCTTGCTGGGGTGCGCTCCCCTCTTTCTACTCCCCCTCTTCCTGCTGCTGTCCTTGACTGCTCCTCTCCGTTGTCTCCTCCTCCTCCTCCTCCTCCTCCTCCTCCTCCTCCTCCTCCTCCTCCTCCTCCTCCTCCGGACCCTACCCGCCCACCTCTGATCTGTTCTCCCGTTTCCTTCCCTCCGTCTTTGCTCAGTTTACCCATGCCCCCTAACCCTGGCTTTGCTGACCCTGATCCCGACCCTGATATTCTTTAACGTGCTCTGTTGGTCTTTCGCCTTTGTTTCTTCCTTGTTCTCTGTTTTTGTCCTTTCTCTTCTCGTCGTTGTCCATTCTTCAATGGAACGTTTGAGGTTATTACGCCAATTTCCTCGAACTCCAACTTCTGGTTTCGCGGTTTTCGCCCCTTTGTGTCTGTCTCCAGGAGCCAATGCTTGGTGCTCGTCCTGGTCGTTTTCGTGGCTATTCCTTTCTCCCCCCCCCCCCCCCCCAGCCATTGCTGGGGCTTCTAATTCTTCTGCTCTCTTGATTCGGGCTGATGTTCCCTTTGTTCCTTTACTTTTTCCTTCGCCTCTCCATTGTTCTGCTGCTCGTATCTTTGTGGGGAAATGGTACACAGTTTGTTCCATTTATCTCCCCCCGAGTGTCCCGCTCTCTCTTCCTGATTTGAAACACCACCTAGACTCCTTGCCGGAGCCTGTGCTCCTGCTGGGTGACTTCAATTGTCGTCATTCTCTTTGGGGTGACGTTCTGACGAATACCCGGGGTCGCCTCCTTGAGCCGTTTCTCCTCTCTTCTTCCCTGTCTCTTCTGAATTCTGGTGAGCCCACTCATTTGGACTCTCGAACTCGCACCCTTTCTTGTCTTGATCTTTCTCTCTGCTCTTCTTCTCTTTACTTAAATTTCACGTGGCAGGTTCTTGATGACCTCCATGGAAGTGATCATTTCCCCATCCTTGTTTCCTTTTTCTCTTTTCGCCCTTCCCTCTCTTTCCCTAGGTGGCAGTTTGCTCAGGCGGACTGGACCCTATTTTCCCTCAGTGCTACTCTCTCTGACCTCTCCCTTCTGCCCCCCTCTCGCGCTCTCCTCCTTTTTCATGACACTGTCTTCGACGCTGCCCTCCGCTCTATTCCTCGCTCTTCCTCTCGGGGTCCACGGAAGTGCGTTCCCTGGTGGAATGCGGACTGTGCTCGGGCTGTCCGCTGTAAGCGTGCAGCCTGGAAGAAGCACCGCCGTAGGCAGACGACCGATTCTTTTCTTTTCTTTCGGAAAGCGAGTGCGGTGGCCCGTAGGGCCATCCGTACGGCTAAACGTGAATGTTGGGCATCTTATGTCTCAACAATTACGTCCGAAACCCCTCTGGCCCAGATCTGGAAGCGTATCCGCAAGATAGCGGGTAAGTTCGTTCCCGATGTTTCACCGGTCCTTCACCTCCATGATACTCTTGTGGCGGACCCGTTGCAGGTCGCTTCCGAACTGGGTTCCCACTTTTCTTCTGTTAGCTCTGGTCTTCATCTTCCCCAATCTTTCCTTCTTCGTAAGCCTGTCCTTGAGTCTCGTCCTTTAGATTTCTGCACTCATCTTCAGCTTCCCTATAATGATCCCTTCTCTCTCTCTGAACTTCGGTCTGCGCTTGCCCTCTGCGGTTCTACGCCGGCGGGCTCCGATGGTATTCATTATGAGATGCTTCGCCATCTCCCTCCGAGCACGTCTCAGTATTTACTGAGTCTGTATAATCGGATCTGGGAGTCGTCGTCAGTCCTTGAGGACTGGCTCGATGCCGTTGTCCTCCCTGTTCGCAAACCGGGGTCTCTGGGTACTTCCCCTAAGGACTTTCGCCCTATTGCTCTCACAAGTTGTGTCTGCAACCTCTTTGAACGTATGGTTAACGTTCGTCTGATGTGGTTCCTGGAACACCATCACCTCCTCTCCCCTTCTCAATTTGGTTTCCGCAAGTGCCGCAGCACGACGGATGTCCTGGTGAACTTGGAGGTCTATATTCGTACTGCTTTTGCTGCGAAGACCTCCGTTGTTGCCGTCCTTTTTGACCTAGAAAAGGCTTACGACACCACTTGGCGTTATCATATCCTATCTCAACTTCATTCTTTTGGCCTTCGTGGTCATCTCCCTCTTTCTCTGCAGCTTCCTCTCTCGTCGTTCCTTTCGGGTGCGCCTTGGTACCGTGCTCTCTCCCTCTTTTCAGCAATACGAAGGTGTGCCCCAGGGTAGTGTTCTGAGCACTACTCTTTTTCTGGTTGCCCTCAATGGTCTTCTTTCCTCTCTTCCTTCTGGTGTCTTCTCCGCTCTCTATGTCGATGATCTTACCCTTTGTTGTCAGGGTGATGATTCGCCTCTCCTTCAACGCCGGCTTCAACTTGCAATTGATGCCGTGTCGTCTTGGGCCACAGGTCATGGCTTCAAGTTCTCTACTTCTAAGACTTGTGCCATGACTTTTACGCGGAAACGGGTTGTTCTTCGTCCCTCTGTCACTTTATGGTCATCCCCTTGAATACAAAGATTCCGCGAAGCTTTTGGGGTTATTCCTTGACACTCGTTTGTCTTGGTCTCCCCATATCTCTTACCTCCGTGTTTGTCGGAAAATCCGACAGCATTTAATATATCATACAGATAATAGCTGCTGTATTACCAACAAGTTACCCATAGAAAACGTAACTTGTAGTGGAATTACCGTCTAAAGAAAACGGGATATCATCACCACATACCATTATAATTCACCAGCTATTCTGCTGGGAATTATTCTTAAATACATTAGTCTTTGGACTTTACCATCATAAAAACATCTTATATAAATTAACTTAATTATCAATATTAAAGTAGAGTAAATGTGACCCTTCTATCACTTTCTGAAATCTGGACAAAGTAGGCCAGGCGTGAGGGTGAGGAAGGGCAGCCATTGTTGTCACCTCCGAGACGTGTGGAGCAAATTTTGCTCCTATCATTCTGGACAATGTCGGCCAGTAACGTCAATAGCATGGAGTGTTAAACAGCCATTGTTTATACGAGACCAGAGGCTCACACAGGAGCAAATTCGGCTCCTGTTAATTTTACTTGGACGTAGTGTTATGGAACCCAAAGGTGTACCATTGTCAACACGCTGTCTACAAATACAAGTTAAGTGTCTATCCGAAACCCGTTTATCATTCATTTATGGCCATTAATGTCAGGATATAGGGTTAGCCGGTTAGAACGCGAAATCGCCTCATACTAAAGGTAATTAAGCCAGGTCTTTAATGTTCCATGTACTGTATAGTGTTTTCTCTGATATACTTGTCATATATAGGATTCTGGCTTCACAGCTAGCGCACTTTTGACAGGTCAAGACGAGGAAGGATTTGTGCACCAGTTACTGGGTGATATGGAAGCTACCTCAAAGAGGATAATTTGGTGTCTACACCCTAGTTATACCTGGTGGACTAACCTGCTGTACTATAAGATAAGGAACCTCTTTAATGTATGTAGTTATTTCTGTAGTTTGATTGGCTGCATATATATATTAATTTAATAACCCCCCCCTAATGTGTAGAGGATCAATTTGTGAGATTATGAGATTATTGCAGAAATACAGTCCACTTATCATTATACAAATTGCTATCGAAGTATATAAATTAACGTAAATATAAATTCATATAAATTAAATAAATATAAATCTCACAGGTCGGTTACCACATTATTTGGACCTTCGGAACCGGAATATTCGGTCCTATGAACCCACATTTGGTCATCTTAGTACCGGATGAACCAGTTAACCAGTGGATTCATTAAATATACTAGTGCAGTGTTATTTAAACAAAGCCAGTCAAAGACAGCGGCGAAGCCTCGTGGGAGCTCAGGAGCCTCCCTCAGCCCAGTTCAGCTTCGTCAGCGGTTTCATGCACACCCACAGATATTTGGTGGCGTGTTATTTCGTGAAATGACAGCGCTAATATAGAATCCAGCCAAATTAGTGACTGTGTCTTCGCGAGATTGTTCACGGATTTCGTGGTGTTACATTTCGCGAGAGATTATCTACGAATTTTGTGGACTTTATTTCGCGAGGTCACTAATAATATTTAATACTTCTAGATAATATTAGAAGTTTCATAGAGGCTAATTAAGAGGCTATTAACAATAATTGTGTATATTATTTCTCCAAAATAGAGAATTATTTAATATATATTGCACTAGTGATCACAGTATAATATTTACTAATTGCCAACCCACAACAGGGTAGGATATGACTAGTTGAACTATTATCGTTCATCCTAGTCCCATTATTACTATAGTCAGTTGTACTATATTAAACAACCTGACACCATTAATGAATGGTGCAGACCCTATTTTGGGTGTAATTTTTATCAACTCGAGTTGAGTTGTATATATAATAATTTACTTATGATCATTACACCTTTGAGTGATTAATTAGTGTCTCTTCCATCCTAGGGTGATATAGAGGAGCTAACCTAAAGGTACTTCCAGTGACACTGGTTTATCACTCAAATCATTAGTGTGTATGATTGTATATATATAATGTGTATTAATTTTAAGTGCTAACCTCTAGTAGAGGTAGGATTATTGCCTAGTGAGTGCAGCATTTACCCTAGGCTACCATTAGTGTTTGTTCAGTATTATGAGCAGCCCAAGTACAAGCCCCACAAGGCTTCACCAACTAGCCAGTATGGATAATGCAGGGAGAATGAAAAGAACCCTTGCAGGTCTTAAAGGCCACTTAACAAGACAGATCAAGAAATGTGAAGATTTGTCACAACAATCTCAAGTTGATTATGCTGACCTGGAAAGCTATTATCAAGCAGCTGCAGGTAAATTTGAGCAAATCAAATGTCAAATAGCAACATATGTGGCTGAACTTGCCAACACTAATTTATCAGAAACAGAAATAGACGACATTATGGTTGATATTGCGAATTATGAAGATCACACTCAGGCCACGTTACAGCCTTATGTCAAATTAATTGCCCAGAACAAGGCAACAGCAACAACAACAACAGTTGCATCTAATACGAGTCAAGCAGAAGCTCGACTCCCTCCAATTAATTTACCCACTTTCTCAGGAAAAGATGAGGAAGATTGGGACGAATTTTGGAACAAATTCGTTGACCTTGTAGACTCAAAACAATCTTTACCAAAGAGTAGTAAATTCTCTTATTTGCAAGGCCAATTATCAGGTGAGGCTAAAACAGTAGTATCCCATCTGAGATTAACTAATGACGGCTATGATCTGGCAGTAAAACTCCTCAAGGATAATTATGCTGATCCAGAAGTAAGAACATCACATTTAGTTCATGAGCTGTTGCATTTACCCCCACCGGAGGCTTCAGCTGATTCACTCCAAGTCTTCAAGCTGGAGGTAGAATCATTGATCAATGCCCTCAGCCTGACAGCAGATACAAACGGGGCTGAGTGGGTCTTGAAAATAATTGTCCAGGAGAAAATACCTAGGGACATATTGAGACAAATGAGTGCTCATTACAATAAAAGCATCTTATCTATGAATGAAATATCTGAAGGTTTAAAGTCAGTAGTTCATCAATTACGAACACATGACAAATTAAAACCACCAAGTAAACCCTCAGAAACCAATAATAGTAAACCACAGAGTACCAAAGGTACTCCAAATCAATCTAGACAATATAATTCAACACCAAAGTGGAACAGTAGCAGTGTGGGCGTATATGCAGTGGGTGCAGTGGGACCCTCCAAGCCTATAGTTACTGTGTCACCCAAGAACGTGACACCAAAGGGTACTGGAAGCTATGGAACATGTTTGTTCTGCAATGAGAAACATTCAATGTACCACTGCCCTAATTTTCCTGATAGTGACGCCCGTGTTGAGCGACTCAAAGATTTGCAACATTGCACGAGGTGCCTCAGGAAACATAACATCAAGGACTGTGATACCCAATTACACACCTGTAATAGGTGTAACAAAGGTCAGCACCATGCAGCATTGTGCAGACACACCAAAACAACGTCTCCAAACCCCAAGGTGGAAGATAGCATTCCCACCACAGTACAGTACTGCAAGGTGCAACCAACAAAGAGTGTCCAATCGGCAAAGTCTAAAGGTAATACGACTTTGCCTACTGCCCAAATTACCATCCTGAATAAGAGGGCCAAGGTCCATACCCGTGGGTTGTTTGACCAAGGATCCCAGAGAACATATATCACTAAAAAGTTGGCAGATGAATTACAATTAAGGCCTGTAGCCCAGATGTCATTCAACATCTCAGGGTTTGTAACAGATGCAGGACCTCAAGTCTACCAGGTGGTACAACCATCAGTACGCTTAGGCAGGTACGTCTGTCGAGTACAAGCCATTGTGGTGGACAAAATACCAGTAGACCTACAAGTTCAAGGTCTGAGAGCAACAGCCAAATTCCTGAGAAATAGAGGAATAAAATTGGCAGATAATATTAAGTCTGATCACCTCACTGACTTCGGTCTCCTTGTTGGGACAGACTATTGCCATCGATTCATCGGTAGCCCTACTAAATATCAGGGTATAACCATGTTAAACTCTGCAGGAGGTAAATTACTCTCAGGCCCAGTATCAAGCCTGAGGAGACCTATGCCTGCAGATAAAAAATACCAGTAGAAATCTAAATTTGTCAGCTGATTATATTTCTCCAGTAGCATTATACTAAGGAGATTACAGCTGACTATACCAACAGAGGTTGATGTTAGTATCATCATTTGAAGCTGAAGATGAGTTCATGAGGCCTCAGTGGCAAATCAGTGAACAGTAGCCTAAAACAGCTACAAGTCACTGCGACCAATGTCACTGAACCCACTGCAGTCTCAGAACCATACTTTACTTTAATGATGAGCTATTCAATCCTCTGAATCAATTAATTAAATTAAACCCCAGTAAATCTGATGACTGATTTGATACATTTATTATTTAATCAAGATGTATTCCATGGGCCTCAGTGTTTATATATCAGTGACCAGTTACCTGAAGAAACTTCAAGTTATATCTAATGTCACTGATCTCACTGCAGTCCCTGAATCATACTTGACTGTAGTACTTGATCACATCCAGTCTTCTGGGTTAAATAATATGTAATAAGGCTTGAATATTAGCCTTTCAAGAGTTGACAGGGAAATGAAATCGCATTAGACTTCTAACCCCTGCAACTCTAGTACGGGACATCCGTCCTGTACGAACAGACGCACAAATGTGTGATTAATCTAATAATCCGAAGGAGGAGTATCGGTGTTCGTCTGTTCTAAATAGGACTTCGACCCGTGAGCAGCCCCCTGGGGAATTATGTCGGAAAATCCGACAGCATTTAATATATCATACAGATAATAGCTGCTGTATTACCAACAAGTTACCCATAGAAAATGTAACTTGTAGTGGAATTACCGTCTAAAGAAAACGGGATATCATCACCACATACCATTATAATTCACCAGCTATTCTGCTGGGAATTATTCTTAAATACATTAGTCTTTGGACTTTACCATCATAAAAACATCTTATATAAATTAACTTAATTATCAATATTAAAGTAGAGTAAATGTGACCCTTCTATCACTTTCTGAAATCTGGACAAAGTAGGCCAGGCGTGAGGGTGAGGAAGGGCAGCCATTGTTGTCACCTCCGAGACGTGTGGAGCAAATTTAGCTCCTATCATTCTGGACAATGTCGGCCAGTAACGTCAATAGCATGGAGTGTTAAACAGCCATTGTTTATACGAGACCAGAGGCTCACACAGGAGCAAATTCGGCTCCTGTTAATTTTACTTGGACGTAGTGTTATGGAACCCAGAGGTGTACCATTGTCAACACGCTGTCTACAAATACAAGTTAAGTGTCTATCCGAAACCCGTTTATCATTCATTTATGGCCATTAATGTCAGGATATAGGGTTAGCCGGTTAGAACGCGAAATCGCCTCATACTAAAGGTAATTAAGCCAGGTCTTTAATGTTCCATGTACTGTATAGTGTTTTCTCTGATATACTTGTCATATATAGGATTCTGGCTTCACAGCTAGCGCACTTTTGACAGGTCAAGACGAGGAAGGATTTGTGCACCAGTTACTGGGTGATATGGAAGCTACCTCAAAGAGGATAATTTGGTGTCTACACCCTAGTTATACCTGGTGGACTAACCTGCTGTACTATAAGATAAGGAACCTCTTTAATGTATGTAGTTATTTCTGTAGTTTGATTGGCTGCATATATATATTAATTTAATAACCCCCCCCTAATGTGTAGAGGATCGATTTGTGAGATTATGAGATTATTGCAGAAATACAGTCCACTTATCATTATACAAATTGCTATCGAAGTATATAAATTAACGTAAATATAAATTCATATAAATTAAATAAATATAAATCTCACAGGTCGGTTACCACAGTGTTGAGTGCTCTAAGGCCCTTACCCTCCTTCGGGTCTTGTCCCATACTTCTTGGGGGGCAGATAGGCGCACTCTCCTTGCTTTACATTCCTCTCTCGTCCTGTCTAAGCTCGATTATGGTTGCCCTGCTTACTCGTCTGCTTCTCCTTCTACTCTTCGCCGTCTTGATGCTTTGCACCATACTGGGTTGCGCCTCAGTTCTGGTGCCTTTCGTTCGACTCCCATCCTTAGCTTGCATGTTGACACTGGCTTCCTGTCTCTCCAGGACCGCCGTGATCGCTACTGTCTTCGCTATCTTGCGCGGTCCTTGCAACATCCTTCCTCTCGCCTCTGTCGTGCTTTAACTTTTACCCCTCCTGCGGTTCCTGTTCCTCTTCACCACCTCCCTCTTTCTGTCCGGTTATCTCGCCTACAGGATTCTCTTTCCGTTCGTATTTCTGATGTTTTTCCTCGTGTTGTTCCTTCTTTGCCCCCGTGGAGGGTCCCTCTAACGCGGTTTTGTACATCCTTGACCCGTATCACTAAAGCTTTTACCCCTCCTACGGTTCTAAAACGCCTTTTCCTCGAGCACTTTTCTTCTCACTCCCGCTCCGTTTCTGTCTTCACCGATGGGTCTAAGTCAGCGGACGGTGTTGGCTACTGTTGTTTTTCCTGATCGCACTTATATGTGTCGCTTGCCTCCGGAGACTAGCATCTTTACAGCGGAACTTTATGCTATTCTCTATGCTCTTCGTCTCCTGCTTTCTCGTTGTCAGTCTTCCTTTGTGGTTGTTGTTGACTCTCGTAGTGCCCTCATGGCTCTCGGGTCCTTTAATCCGGTTCATCCAGTAGTTGTCGAGATCCAGCATTGGCTGTTTCTCGTTCACAGTAAATTTAAGTCGGTTGAGTTTTGTTGGGTTCCCAGCCATATTGGTGTGTCTTTAAATGAGCGTGCGGATGCTGCTGCCAAGGAAGCTGTCCGCTCTTGTCCCATCTCTCGCAAAGGCATTCCGTATTCCGACTTTTACCCGGTTATCCACTCCTCAGTCCTTACCCGTTGGCAGGCTTCTTGGTTGTCTGTTACTGGTAACAAGCTACGTACTCTTAAGTGTTGTGTTTCCTCGTGGCCGTCCTCCTTCCACCGTAACCGGCGGTGGGAAACAGCTCTGGCGAGGTTGCGTATTGGCCATACTCGCTTAACCCATGGTCACTTGATGGAGCGCCGCCCTGCTCCTTATTGTCCTAGTTGCATTGTCCCTCTTACGGTCGTGCATGTCCTTCTTGAATGTCCTGACTTCCAGGACGAGCGTGTCTTGCTTTCCGACCGCCCCTCGCGGTCACCTGTCCCTCGATAGAATTCTTGGTGACTCGGATACTTTTGATATCGTTCGCCTTATGCGTTTTTGTTCTCGTATTGGCATCCTTGGTGATATTTAGCGCCCTCTGATTATTTTGCGTATTTGATGGTGCTACATAGCCTTCCCGGTTTGGTGCCTTGTTTTGATAATTACTTAATTACTTACATTTTTGGAAACTGTAACCACCTACTAAAAGGCCTTCCAGTAAATGTAGTATACATGGATTTTGCTAAAGGTTTTGATAAGGAACATGAAAGACTGGCAAGCAAATTACAGGTCCATAGAATAAATACTAAAATAATAGAATGGGTAAAACAATGGTTGAAGGAAAGAAAACGAAGGGTTTTCTAAATGTGCTAAATGGAAACGAAACTGAATTGAGAAATGTGGTAGGTGGGGGACCACAAGGGTCCATTTTGGGACCTACCCTTTGTCACATTGACAGATGAGAATATTACAAACCACATCATGAAATTTGCAGTCGACGCAAAGAGTTATGGTAAAGTGGGAAATGATAATATTAGCCTTAAATAGAGAGCTACATAACTCCACAAATGGTCAGACGACTGGCAAATGCACTTTAATATCGACAAAAGTAAGACCATGCACGTGGGATAACAACCCACGCCACGATAACCAAATTAGTAGCATTACATTACAGCAGATTCATGAAGAAAATGACCTTGTCAAAATCCCCCACTCATTAAAAGTTGCACGACAGGTGTGCAGTAGTCAGAAAAGCTAACGACTTTCGGGATTATCAAGCGAACTTTTGACGATAAGAAAAAAACGGTAATGGTTCAACTGTGTAAATCTTTGGCATTTGGATTTCTGTTTGCATGCACGGAGACCTCATTTTCAGAGGGACATAGCTGCTCTGAAAAAGGTGAAACTTTAGGCAACAGAAGTCATTGCCAACCCGTCCTCTTAAAATTATGTAGCTTTTCGCACGTTTGCCCGTGTGGCCAAAAATGGACGGAATTTGAAATGAAAATTGGCTCACGAAAGTGATGTTGTTCTGTTTTCTGTTTCGAGTCGTCCTGCTTACACATTTAGGTTAGGAGAGGTAACTTTTAATTAACGGTCTTCATGGTTTTGAAGCTTTAGCTCTTCCTGCCCTCCTAACCTACCAGAGGACCCTTAACTTGCTGCTTTGGTTAACAAAAATTCTAAACTTTTCAATTAGTTTTCATTTTCAAATTACGTCCATTTTCGGCGATACTGGCAAATGGCGAAATTCAGACGTATTTTGTAAGAGGACAGGTTGCGCCAATCGTCTCTCCTACCAGGAACGTTTGAAGGCCACAGGGCTAACACTGCAAAACAGGCATGACAGGGTGGATCTCATTGGAACTATAAAAATACTGACCAAGTTGGAGGATGTTGGTCCAGATATTTTCTTCACACGGTCAGATGTATCACAAGCAAGGAGCAACGGGTTAAAGCTTAATAAGCCACAATGTAGGACTGAGAACAGGAGATGGTTTTTCACCTACAGCTCACATTAACCCATGGAAACGCCTACCCTTCGAAGCCGTAACGGCCAAAACTGTTTTAAAATATACATGGAAAATATCATAAAGGCAAATGGTGGGGAGCTTCAAGCCGCCGGCTTCCTGTCCTCGTCAAGTCCACTAGGGTTAGTGGCCCTCTGGTAAATCTGGCACCTAGTTAATAAAAGACATTAACCTACCGTGGGTTACTCAATGCCAATATCTTGGAGTATGGATAGATTCTGAATATATAGGAGCAATCACAACTAGGAACGGGACAGTCATACTGCTTTACCTGCTTTACTTTCTCCTGGCCAGTGGGCATATGTTGGTTATTCAAAACGAAACATTGAGACACACAACAAGGGTTCCCAGATGGACGAAAATATTAAGCCTAGCACTTAATATTTATTAAGTCTTAGTTATAATATAATACTTAAATAATATTTGTCAACTGGGTGCCAAGTCGAGTAGAAATACTAGGGAATGCCTTTGCAGACAAAGCTGAAAACCTTTCAACAAAGAGAGAAAATGTAAACATTTACATAGCAGAATCTAGCATGGATTAGGCAAATAATTAAGAGATACAGAAATGCAGAAGATGTAGTGACCACAACACTGCAGCTCCAACATCAGGATCTGTGGGATGGTACAAGAATTTGACCAATTACGAACCACATATTTTGAAGGAAGAAATAAATAGGAAAACGTGTATTACACCAGACTTCGGTTACTTAAATGTAGGGACATAGTTGAGACAACGAGGTCTTGAGCAGCACAAGCAGGCCAGAGGTGGATACTTAAATCTATCCAACAAACGTGCAAGGTGACCGAAGGAATGTTTTAGTTTGTAATTAAAGTGCGAGTTTCACGATTTTGGTAAAAATTCAGTTTTAAAGAATTTGCAAGGGAAGGTATTAACCTAGTATTCCCCAAATTTGGAGCTTGTGACAGTTACAGGGGAGTAGGTTTCCACCTAGAGGAACACTGGCATACCCAGGATGCAAGGAGATGCGTGATTGGCCACAGCCCTGCACCTTCCTCTAATCTAAAGGTGACCCGAGATTATCAGGGACAAGCCGAGCTACGAGACGGTTCATATGCCCTAACTCTGTCACTGTTACCTCAGACCTGGACGAGGAGGGATGTATGATTGTGCTGAAAGTTTTTTGCAGGATTTCCTTTTGTGCTGTAGTTAAGCTTCAAATAGGAAACAATGACCTCTGCATTACTTGAGTAGCCGATGACCTTTTGAAGAGGTATATATGATAGAAGTTATACAGGTAAGACTGATCGGGGGCCTCGTGAGGGTTGCCTCACAGCTTAATGAAGTGACCAAGGACATCAGCCAAACGTCCAGGGGCCAGATTCACGAAGCGGTTACGCAAGTACTTGCGAACTTTACATCTTTCCTATATCTTTGACGGCTTTGGTTACATTTATTAAACAGTTTACAAGCATGAAAACTTTCCAATCAACGGTTATTATTTAAACAGCCTCCTGGTGCTTCGGAGCTCATTACCTATTTAATAATTGTAAACAAAGCCGTCAAAGATTGAGAAGATGTACAGGTTCGCAAGTGCTTGCGTAACTGCTTCGTGAATCTGGCCCCCGGAGTAAATGTGAACAGTACAGTGTCACCCTCCAGGTCTTCAAGGCAGTCCCTACGAAGTGAGGGAGTCGAAGTCGGTGACCAGTGACACTTGCACAAGTACCACCAGTGCAGAAATGGTCATTCAAGAGTTAAGAGGTAAAGTGTTAACAAATTCTGTAGTGCAGTGACAGGAAACATTACTCACTGCAGCCCATCCTCCGAAAATGGGAAGGTAAATGTAACAACACAAGTGTAATTATGTACTATTCCTAGCAGTCAGGAATTGTACTTATTACACTTAGTATTAAACCGTACTGTCAATTCTGAGGATGGGTTTTGATTAATGTAAGAGTTATGTTGGGCCGAGAAACTGTTTGTCAGCAGACAGTGTTAAATATTAGCCAACAAGTATTGACTGGTTGTGTTGCTCTCAGTGCTAGTGTAGCTTATTAATGTGTCAAGTTGGCTACTAGACACGAACCTTTGCAACACCCTACCTCTGAAAGAGGTTTCTGGAAGGTCCCCGGAAACGCGACCGGAGACTCCTACGAGATAGCCCAGTAGTGGAGGGCTGAGCTAGGAGGAAGCTTGAATGTGGAGCCAATGATTACCCACTGAGGCTACTAGAAATTGGAGAGGTTTGAAGGGTGCTCCCAACACCGAAGGACAGCTGGTGAGGGAGTGAAGTCATAGGAGACATCAGCTGAAGCAGTGCAGAGACGCGGGCCAGGAGAAGCTCTTCGGATGATAAGTCAGCTGTTAATAATAATAAACACTTCCTGGTCGATGATGATCGCCCAATGATTTACAAAACTCACTTGTTCAGGGCCATGATGTTAACTCCATCATGGAAATAAAATAATTGTTAAATCCATTTATTGTCCGATTATGAGACTTATTTTAAAATGTGCGCCCACTTTTTCCCCATTCTGTGTATATCCCACGAGGCATCTCGCCCTGCGAGTAGCCACCCAAGCACAAGTCTCGGCGTCTTAGTGATCATACTCGTGACCGCAGTGCTGTACCCATGTCCAAACGTGTGCAGTTTCCTGTTTTTCCTCAGTTTTCTTTACTGCCTTTATATTAACTAAATTTACTCTATGGTGGATAGTGATCAAGAAAAGAGCAAATCCATCTTGAAAAAAACACACTATGGAAAAGCTAGCGAGTGTTTGCAAGAAGTATGAACTCGTTAAACTCTCACCAAAAAAAATTCAGCCTGTAGTTGTTGAATTTTCAGGCAGTGACCTTGACACTGCAGAAAGTGAGTGACCCTCCTGCTTACGGTTACCTTGCGATGATTTAGGGACTCAACGTCTGTGGCCCGGTCCTCCATCAGGCCTCCTCGTTGCTGGACTGGTCAACCAGGCTATTGGATGCGGCTGCTCACAGCCTGGTTGATCAGGTATCCTTTGGTGGTGCTTGTCAGGTTCTCTTGAAACGCTGAGAGGTCGCTGGTTACGCCCCTTATGCGTAGTGGAAGCATGTCGAACAGTCTCGGGCCTCTGATGTTGATAGTTCTCAGATCACCTATTGCACCTCTGCTTCTCAACGGGGGTATTCTGCACATGCTGCCATGCCTTCTGGTCTCGTGTGGTTTTGTGTGTGCAGGTTTGGGATCTGCCCCCTCTTAATATTTTCATTATGTAAATTGAGAGATGTTGATAGTTTAAGTGTGCAGAAACTGAAACAGCCGGTGAGGATGAGATACAAAATGAATAGTGATGTTAATATGACTATCGATACAGCCTCTACGTGCAGGTGAATCATTTACCACTAGAACCCCACATGTCAGTTCTAGTGAAGCCTGGTCTACTGACAACACTGCACCATTTGTTCAGTGTTCTACTGGACCACCAGGCTTGACTGTCCCAGCACCAACCACTACTGGACCACCAGGCTTGACTGTCCCAGCACCAACCACTACTGGACCACCAGGCTTGACTGTCCCAGCACCAACCACTACTGGACCACCAGGCTTGACTGTCCCAGCACCAACCACTACTGGACCACCAGGCTTGACTGTCCCAGCACCAACCACTACTGGACCACCAGGCTTGACTGTCCCAGCACCAACCACTACTGGACCACCAGGCTTGACTGTCCCAGCACCAACCACTACTGGACCACTAGGCTTGACTGTCCCAGCACCAACCACACCTCAGGAACCTGTTCAGTTATTATGCGAGATTTACTGAAATATTTGGCATGTGAAACAAATGTTAATGCCTGACAACCTGTTCACTGCTTCTAACCAAGCAAAGAATGAGTGGGGAGAAGTAAATGTAAAAGAGCTTGCCAGACATTTGCAACTGACACAGTTGATGGGAATTATGTAGGGGCCAGTGATATCAATGTACTGGTAAAATGTAGCATGTAGCTTCTTTCCGTTTTTGTATAACTTCAAAGTGATAACGATTGCTAAGTATTTTCATACTCATAACAATAATACCATTCCAGAAGACAATACTCTCATTAAAGTTAGAACAATAATGGTATATGTAACAAACAAGTTCAAAACATACTATATTCCTCAAACATCTGTCTGGATGATGACATAGCGACATGTTCGGGCCGTCTATCTTCAAAAGATTTAATCCAAATAAACATGGTAAGTATGGAGTAAGGCTGAACATACTAGCTGAATCAAAGACTGGTTACAGCTTCGATTTTGAAGTATATGCAAAAATTGGGAAGAAAACAATTTTAAAGACATTGATGGCACCACTGAGGAGCAAAGGTTTCCATTATATATATGGATAACTATAACTCCCTTCAACTTAGGGAACAGCAGCTTAAACAATGCGTATACCCCAGAAGTGCTCTCAGATTACAGCGTAGTGCACCCAAAGATCTTCAGTAGAAGCAAAAAGGAATTAGAGTATTAATGAGAAAATCCACACGAGCCGTGATGAGGGTTTGAACCTATTCGGTGGGTGATCCCACACACACACGCCCCCATTAACTATTCCACAACATGGTATAAGGGTTGCAACCTGGAGTTCTACTGAACACAAGGATTTCCTGCGGCTAAAGCCGAAACCTGACCAGGAGTCACACAACCCCCCCATGCACTCTGGCTATGTCATCCAGGAATGGTGTACCTCTGACTCCCCCCCCCCCCTTTTAATACGCAGAGTAATCAAACTAACGTGACTGCACCAATGAGAACATCCGTAGGATCCGTGTGAGGGTTCGAACCAGGGCTTGTGCATGGGAACACCCTCACACGGCTCCTACGGATTTTCTCATTGATGCAGTCACGTTTGAGTGATTACTGTGTGTAGATTATTATGTAGAGGTTCCTTTCCATTGGTACGTTAATGAAGACTTTAAAGGTCAAGGAAAGCCAAGATCTTGTGGGGTTTTATCATTTTAAGAATGATGAATTCGTTGCTAGGTTTAAGAGGGACTGTTTGGGAGGCATTGAGATATTATTTGGTTCAATATCTCTGCGAGTATACAAGTTGTCTTGGGGATCTGCAAAATTACATTACCATTGCCAAAAAAAGTAATGTAATTCAAAATAACTCTTTCTAATTTTAAGCCTTTAATCACTACATTCGCTGCATCTGTGAGGGAGTTCACAAGATTTTAAAAATTCTGTTTAAGCTGTCCTCAGAGCAAGTCCATTCCATCCAGAGATCATTCCACCCCAAAGAGCATCAATTTCAACTTATTCATTCAAAATAGGGATTTTCTCTAATAAAAATTAATTTTGCTATATATTAGCAAACTGTGCATATTTAAGCATTGGTTAGGTTAAGTGTTTAGGTTCTGTGGGCGATTATTTGTATTTGTACTACGTGGGTGAAGTGTTTGTTTACCCGAGACGCTGTGCGTAATAGTGGCTTCATAGGTTGTGTAACTCCTGTTGCTACAATTTGTACATTACTACTTTGTTCTTTGAACACATTCTTTTGAATAAAATTAATTGTAGTGCATCTGCCGAGTTGTGGTTCGTACAAAAATCAGTGAAGCACTTGTTCGAGAAGTGTTCATATTCCATCAGGTGAATCATGTAATAACTGCTTTTCATTCATAAACAGGATTTGGCTGTTGTATGGAATACATTGGCTTTTGTTAATGAGCACAGGCTGCTCTTCTGGGGCTCGTGTAAAAACATTAAATTCCTATGTCTTTTAGGACAGCTGTACCTTTCTCAAAACACACAGTAGTGTGACGCATGTAGCGCACTTGTCAGCCCTCGTCACTATTAATACCAATGTTATTGGTATTAATCAAGTCCTTAGCTGCTTGGTTTAATTGAGGTGTTAGGAGACCAGGTGTCGCAGTTTTGTACTTAACTAAAATATATATTTTAATTATGCATCCCATGGGCGGTGGTGGAAATGGTTAGAGGCAAATAATTGGTTCAGAAATTGAACCCAATTGCTTGTTAAGCTAAGCAACTGACAATTTTGTGAAGCTAGTTACACAACTGTTAATATTACTTACACGTACATATTGTTACATAATGTACTGCGGTAATAAGTTGGATACTAGGAGACACACAGAATTGGTTTTGGCAGCGATGAGGTAGTGTCGTCCCGACTAGACCCCCCCCCCCTTGGGCTGCAGAGTGGAAAAGTTTTGGATATGTTAGATTGGGGCAAAAGTTGATTCCCTGGGGCTTCAGAGTCTCGGGGTAGGGATTGGGGGGGGGGATCATGTGACTAGGGGAGACAGCCCAGGACCTACCTCCATCCCCACTGTCCTTACAGAGTTCCATTTTTGTAGCGTCCTCTGCAATTGTCATCCACATTAGACGAACACTTTGAAACTGTCCGCAGTACTTTTGCCTTTGATAAAACCAGAGAGATTATTGGACGTGTTATCACCTACCGGGTAGAGTAGCCTAACAAAATCCTTTCCATCATTTTACAAAAGTAGGATGTTATGGATACAGGCCTGTAGCCTCCGTTTGACTTAAGTATAGGAATGATGACAGCCTCTTTCCATTTTCTTGGTAACTTTCCCTCTCTATAACTCAAATTAAACAAATCAAGTAAGGGACTTGGTTTTGTACCGGCTAAATAATTAAGAATGTCATGCGTTATTCTATCTATCCCCGAAGCAGTAGAGCTGCCACTTTTTAAAGCATCAAGTAGCTCATCCAGAGTTATCTCAGCGTTTCAAGGTGTAAGGCCACACTCAACCCCGTTTCCCTCTCTCAGGGCCTCCCCCCGCCAACCAAAGTGCTAATCACTTTAACAGCTTTTAAGTGTGTGAGAGTTTCTATCCCCAGTCCAGTAATGGGTTCCAGGAGGGTGGTTCGCCTCTCGTTAGGCAGTTGGGTAGGCTGCTTTGAGGGGCCCCTGCCTTTCATTAGGTCTTCCTGGAATATTCGTTAGGCTTGTACTCCACTGTACTAGCCATCTGGTTACCGTAATGCTGCCGAGACCAGGCGGTCCTTTAGGGACTTGCCTCGTCTCCAGGCTAGCATCGGGGGGTTCTTGTGGAAACCTGTCCCACGACGGGTGGTTGCTGTACGTGTCATGTAGCCAGGTCCACACGTCCCAGAGTGCTGCTCTGAGCGGTTCCTCTAAGCCCGTGTAGAAAGTTGCAGGGAAGATGCCGCGAGCTAGGGGATCACATCGTGTTGGTTGAAGGAGTTATTCCCCTGTACGGTCTCGTAGGTTCCTATCGGCTCGCTGGAGGACTACTTCTGTGAACCCTCTGTTTCGGAACTTCTCCCAGAGGTGCTGGAGCTGTAGTGTCTCATCGTTGCTATTGATCCTTTTTAGGCATAAATATAGGGAGAGAGTTCTTGAGGGGCCTTGGGTGGCATGAATCGTATCTTTGGTCTATATGTAGGTTGGTTGGTTTATAGTAGGCTCTAGTGCAGAGGAGCCTACTGACCGGATCAATTAAGACAGTCGTGTCAAGGAAATTGATCTCCTCTGCATTCCTCTCGGTCGTAAAATGCAGGTTTTATGAACCGCGTTTGACCATGCGTGAAGAGAGTCAAAGACCTGGGGGTGGGGACCAAGTATTACTCCAAAAATGTCGTCTATGTAGCGTAAGTAGATGGAGGGTTGTTGGGGCGATTCATCCTTTGGACTTCGAAAACTTGGTGGACGAAGATTTCCGCTATGGCTACACTGCTAGAGGCTCCAATGGCAGTGACTTTTACTTGCCTGTTGGTGGCGCTGTTGAACGTCAGGACTGTCCCTCGTCTCGTGAGGGAAGGCTTCTATCAGAAGTGCACGGGCTAGGGGGTGCCAGACTCCAGCGTCCTTGAGGTCCTGTCGTATCCTCTAAACGTTGTCGACGACAAAATCTGCCACGACTGTGGCTACTTCACGTTGAGGAATGCTAGGGTACAAGGAGTCGTTGTCCAAGGAGAACAGTGTTGCTTGCGCCGGGACCGGTCCCATCGAGTCGTTGATTGCTTTGTTTCACAAGGAAATAGGTTGTCAACTAACCTTTCATCCAGTAGGTGCAGGAGGGGGGTCGAGGAGGGCCGTGCAGGTCCAATCTATTGGACGCATAAGAGCCCTACAGCCGTTGAGAACCGGGCGCCCCGGCCAGGAACCTGTAATGGGGTCAATCCCCTTGTGTATTTTTGGGAGCAGGTACAGGGGTGGGAGCTCAGAGTTTAAGAATATGAAGAAATCCCTGGCTGCAGCTCTGAAAATCCCTCCTTGTCCCTCGTTCCTGTACAAATCCAGGACCAAGGTCCTGCTTCTGGTTTGGGCGTTCGCCAGGGTGACCTAGCCATTGAGTTCGGGTTGGTAGGTAGTCGTATCTGAGAGGTGCCTTTCCATTTCTCTCATAATTACCTCTGTCCTACATCATGACGACCGCTCCTCCTTTGTCCGGGGGCTTGACTACGTCCCTGTGCTCCTCGAGATCCCATAGGGCTGCCCATAGGGTGGACTGCAGGTGGCACAAAGGGCGGGTGTCGATCTGCTCCTAGAGAGACCTGGAAGCCTGTAGAATCTGCTCATGGAGGCCGTTAAGGCGGAAAGAGTTAGGTTGCATGGGGCGGGCTCGGTTTAGGTAGCGTGCTGACAGTGAGAGGATGGCAGGTCTATGCCTCGGGGGAGGATAAGGATTTTGGTTGGGGCCCTTGGTCCAGAGGGTGCTCCACGTACTGTTAATATGGGTTTCTAGGTCTTCTAAGGCCTGCGCTGCGATCTGGTGGCGTTTTTGCCAGGGAGGAGGGCCCGTGACGAACGTCAGGCCTCTGCTCAGGAATGCATGCTCAGACCGAGACAGGGGGACCTCGCTAACGACAGTTAACCTCTCTAGGTGCACCCTCCTCCTCGTCTCCCGCGCTGCTAACGCCTGGCATTCCCTCCACCTGTCCACCCTTTCCCGTCTGTGTCATTGCTGGCCGCGCTCCATGGACTGTTGCTGTCCGCGTTTCTGGCGAGAGGGGGAGGGGGGTCACTGATCTGTCCAGCTGGTGTTTGTCTCTAGTTCCTAAACCCTGTCTGGTAGGGAAGGTAGTCGGGGGGGGGGGGAACCTGCAGGGTGCTCTGTCTGGGTAAGGGTGGGAAAGGGGGGAGGGGGGTTTCTGGCATGTCTGGGCGAGAAACGGGGCCTAATGTGTTTGTCCGGAGTTTGGGTTTGGCGATGGTTCGGGCGGGGAGGGGTCCACGGAAGGCCTGCCCGACTGGTAACGAGGTGCCTCTCTCTATTAGGGGCTTAGCGCCTCTCTCTATTTGGAGTCCAGCGTCTAATGGGCTGGGGGCATTGTGATTTTTGTTGTCGTACCGGGGTGGGGCGCCGACGGTTTCCCCTCTGGCAGGGGCGGGTAGGGGGGGGGTGTCCTATTGCCCCGTGGCTGGTTTGGGGGGGGGGAGGGGTTAGGGACGATCACCGGGTTCACCACCTCAACCGCCAGGTCCGTCTCCGGGTCCCAAAGTGAAAACTGGGGGCACACCCCATGGCGGTCCTGGGGACACCTGGGGCGATGATGGCAAACATTGCGTCCCTGAGGGCTTCTCTGGTGTCAGAAAGGGGGACCTTCCTGAAGGTTGCGCAAGGCTCGGTATTTCTATTGAACCAGACCGGGATTTTGCTAGTTTGAGGTTGTTGGGGCCACACAGGTCGCCAGGGTTCGTTTCTTTTGGGCCTCCCACAGGATTTGCCAATCGTCTCGTCGTTCGTACCCTTTTCACAGAGACATGACACTATGTTCTCGATGCGGGTTTGCTCATGCACTACGGAGGCTTTCAAGAGGAGTGTCAGGAGGGCGGTGAACTCTTTGGCATAACGTTCATGGAAAGGCTCCATGTACGTTTCCAGGGCTGGGAGCAAGGGCATGTCAGCTGAGAAAAAGGAAACCGGGGGTTGAAAACCCAGGTTCCTCGGGACCGAGTTGATGTGGGCCACTCGTTTGTGTGTAGTAGTCGGGTCTTAAGATAGTCGATTGTTGAAGAAATTGGCTTGAGCTCGACCAACCTTAGTTCCGCATTGTTCAGGACCACGTCAGCATAAAGCAATTCTGTGGTGAGCATTTTCCTCAGTTTCTTCATGAGGTCCGACTCCCTAGTGAGGCCGTGGGGCGGGACAAAAGGGAGAAAACTGAGGGCTTTCTCTCCTGTACCCTGCCATATCCGGGCCTCCTCCTAAATTCTGGGAAGGAAGCCCGTAGAAGGGGACAGCAAGGGGCGCCTCGTCCGTTTCCCCACCGTCAGCTGCCAGGCGTCGTGTGGTTGGACAGAGAGAGGTCGTCTGCTAGGGCGTGAACAAAAGGGATTGAGAGGTCGTGGTCCGAAAAGTCCTAGATTGTGTCATCGGGGGTTGCCTGGACATTAACCTCGTTCGCCACTGGGACAGCAATTTCTGAGACCGAGGGGGAGGGGTGGGGAAGGAAGGCTGAGCTAGGAAAAAAGGAACCCAGATGACCTGTGCAGCCCTCACGACCTCATACTCTAGCAAAATCCAGGTCCAGTCCAATAGAAATACCGAGCCTTAGGCGACCTTCAAAAAGGTCCACCTTTCTGACACCAAAGAAGCCCTCAGGGACGCAATGTTTGCCATCATCGCCCCAGGACTGCCATGGGGTGTGCCCCCAGCCTTCACTCTGGGAACCTGAGACGGACATGGCAGACGAGGTGGTGAACTCGGTGATCGTCCCTATCCCCACCCTCCGTAACCAGTCACAGGGCAATAGGATATCCCCCTACCCCCACCCCACCAGAGAGGGAACTGTTGGCGCCCCCCGGTACGACGACAAAGATCACACAGCCCACATGCCAAGAGATGCTGGACTCCAAATATAGGCCCCAAACCTCTAATAGATAGGGGCACCAGACCTTGAATTGAGGGGCACCCCGGTGCTAGATGGGTAAGCCTTGCAGACCCCTTGCCGCCAAACCCGAACGCCGGACAAATGCGTTGAGCCCCGTTCCTTGCACCAACACGGCAGAAACCCCTCCTTCCCACCCCTCACCCAGACAGAGAACCCCACAGGCCCTGCCCCCTTCCCCACCGGACCGCCTTCCCAACCGGACCGCCTTCCCAACCAGATGCAGTCCGGCAATCGGAGACGGACACCATCTGGACAGGGACAACAACAGTCCACGGACCATGGCCAGAAACGACGTGTAGACGGGCAAGGGTGGACAGGTGGAGGAACGCCAGGCATCAGCAGCGTGGGAGACGAGGGCGGAGGCACACCTATAGAGAGGTCAACTGTCGTTAGTGAGGTCCCCCTGTCTCAGTCTGAGAATGCACTCCTGAGCAGAGGCTTTACTTTCGTCACAGGCCCTCCTGCCCGACAAAACGCCACCAGATCGCAGTGCAGGCCTTAGAAGACCTTAGAAACCCATATTAACGGTACGTGGAGCACCCTCTGGACCAAGGGCCCCCACCAACCCCCTCATCCCCAGAGGCATAGACCTGTCATCCTCTCTTTCGGCATGCTATCTAAACCCAGCTCGCCCTATGCCAACTAACTCTCTCCACCTTAGTGGCCTCCATGAGCAGATTCTACAGGCTTCCAGGTCCCTCGAAGAGCAAATCGACACCCGCCCCTTGTGCAACCTGCACCCCACCCTATGGGCAGCCCTACGGGATCTCGAGGAGCGCTGGGACATTTAGTCATTGTTGGAAATTTCCAACACTAATACAATACTATTGTATTATATTAAATCAGTATTATATACTAACTACAGTAGTCACTAAAACTTACTAACAGTAATGTTCACATAAACTAACCATTATATCTGCATATGGATGCTGGAATTCTTACGAAACCAAGCACCAGTATTGCGTCAGATTATATCTAGTTACACATTTATGGCCAGTGTGCTAGAGAATTGAATGTGGTTCTCTAAAATCGTCAGTATTCCGTGTGATAATTATTTACGGATAACATAACTCCCAAATAATTCTAAATCGAGAGTTTTTAGTTACAATTGTTATCAAGTAATAGTTTTTTTCACGCGTGAATGCCAAGGAGAAAACTATAATCTTCTCCATTTCTCGTTTACCACCATAAGACGAGAAAGCAATAATATTTAAATCCCTAGAATCACAACCCATTCTTTATTAAAGTATTTCAACCACAATTGCGCGAAATAGTATTATTCGTGATAAATAATTTGTGGTGAATGCAGGACGCGGGTTGAGGGAGGAGACAACGCCATTGTGTGTGTGGCGGTAGCTCGTGTTGCGGAGTGAGCAGCGAGCATACGTACTTGGACAGGAAAGTCGTGGCGTCAGAGTCTGAGACACGTGACGTTAGGATTATCAGCAATAATTACACTGATACTCGGCTTAGAACGAATAATTATTCTTCTACGTGATCCACAGCGCTTGGTCAAATAATAACGCGTCGATAATAAAGCCAAACTCTCAACCACGTGTACCACATTGTAGAAGTTTGAGGCTGAGACGCGATACCGGCAGACTTCAGCATACACTGCACGCACGATACGTATATAGTTCTTTCTTGATGCATCATTAGAGATTGTATATTTCGTGGGCAGTCTGTCGTTACATAGCAAGACGACAAAAAATCCAACGTTAGTACCGCATTAATCTTTATTTTCTATTTCATAAATATTGAGATTTAAGTAGCCTAGTTCAATGCTACGTAATATCCTTTAAATTACAGCTCGTATGTGAGGAGTCAACGAGCCGTTAACTACATTCGTGTTATTCACCTCTAAGGGCTTCTGTGTGGAGATCTTGAGATCACGAGGACGAAGCACGAACGATGTCATAGAAATCGTCTTAAAGCTAAGACTTTTTGTACACATTTAATTACTCCAATTTATTATACATATCCATAATATTATCATATTGAGTACTTGCCATGTGAACTGGAGATGGATGTGTTTACTTAGATGATTTGTTTTTTAATTCTAACAATCATTAATCTTTTCTATTTGAAGTTACCAATTGATTCTATAAAATTTGGTCACAATGTTCTTTATTCCACAATGAACTGGTGTACGAACCACACTAGTTCCTAGACGTATATGAAGTTCTAGCAATACCCCCCAATGTAGGTGTTTGAGGCTCTGATTTTAGTTAATTAACCATACAGTTCATTATTTATTTAAGTGATTATTCTTTCTAATATTTGTCCATAGACACTAGTTCTTCCTTGTGTTTCTAATGATCACTTTTTATCAGTTTCCCTCTTTTCTCAAAAGTGGGTGGTCCTTCGTTATTAAATTAAATAATTAAATAGTCAAGCCCCAGATATCCCACATTATGGTCCTTATCGAACCAGATAAATATAAATATAAATATACTAATTAGTAATAACTAATCACCGTGTGAAGTAGTCTACATTAACCACATTAATTGTCTACCGGCAGCGTAACACACAGGTTAGCCTAATTCACACCAATTCATTGCTACTTATACCTCATGTATAAGGTAGCACTCGTGGGGCACAGTCAATTACCCACAACACTTAGACCTATACCTCATACTGAGGTAAGAATCTTCAGGTCACCAGGAGCAACAGCTCATAACTTCTATAACAATTCCACACTAACACCTGGGTTAAAGTGGCCTCACCATCTAACTATTATTTATTTAGGTGGTAATGACATCCATCCTACTCGTCATCCAGCTGAGGTAATTAATCACCTTAAAACCATAATTTCTTCATTCAAACTCATCAGCAATTCGGTTGTATTCACATTAGTGGAACCTCGCCAACTGAATAATAATAATCGTTGGGGAGTAACCTCAGAATATTACCAAAGAGCTGCCAAATATATAAACTATAGGCTGAAAAAACGAGTACGATTGGATGCCACTTGTATTCAATTTACAGCCAGACCATACAGGCAAAACCTGGCAAGAGATGGTGTTCACCTGTTAGGCGAGTCTAGGTCACATGTGGTTGACAAATTGATCAACACAATCAATTACCACAAACGGCTGTGGCTAGCAAACCAAAATTAACTGTACATAATTGTTTTTCACCTGTGTGTGCAAGTGCACATTTATATAAACTATAAAATCCCCCCCCAAAAAAACAAATACAGCACAACTATATTCACATTACCGCACCACAATATAATCTTTGCCAACCTTTATTAGGTAGGAATTTAGGCTGTAATTGTGCTGAATTTGGCACAAACGCAGACTAAATAAATTTGTAGTTTAAGTAGAAATTCTCACGACTAGGCTTGAGCTAGTTAGTAGTACATATATTATTCATTCTTGTGCTGACCCTATTAAGGGTGGGATTAAACCATAGGATAACTCTGATTAGAGTATATCCATATTATTTATTCTTGTACTCATTATTTGTGTGTATACATTTTGAGTGCTGCTGAATGATCACCATTACATCTAATGGTGATAAAGATGAGCTAGCCAGACGAAAGTTAATGGTGAAGTTCGAGCACTGCTCAAAATAATTAGTTATTTCTTGTTAGGTAGGTAAATTAACCTCTGAACGAGGTAGTGTAGTCTATTCAAATATATTAGGCTATTATTATTGATATTGAACTCCATTGAATGAGTCAATATCCCAGTTACCTCAGTAACAACTATTTACTGAGGATTCGCTCACTGGCCGCCGGAGGGCCAGGACGTGCTCGTTTGACCTGCCAGTTGTCGCCTGGTGCTGAGTGGAGGCGGGTGTAGATTGTGGTGTGGTGCGCCCGCTGGCCGGAGGGCCCGGCTGGTGGTATGGTGGTTGGTGGTGTGTCCCGCGTACGGCGGGTGGACACGGCGTGCCTTGACTTCTCAGGGGATGTGGACTGGGCGATTGTGGAAGTTGCTGTCGTCGATGTGCTTCAAGCGGATGTCCTGGATTTGATAGGGCTGGAAAAGCTTTCCCCTACGCGAGTGGCGATGACCTTCTGCAGGAGCTCGCTGTACAAGAAGTTTGTGGCGCGTTGGGCCGGCCACTCGGTTCCAGTCACTGACACGGCTGTGTCTGTGGCCGTTTCGGATCCCTGGGGGGCCGTGCAGTATGTGAGTGTGCATGGTGTACCGGTGACGTTCTCTGAGGATGAGCTGCGGGTTGTGTTTGGAAAGTATGGTGAGGTGCAGTTTCATCGTTTCAACCATCTGCGTACAGGTCGGCTGAGCGGGCTGCTTACGGGCATTCGTACGCTAGGTATGAAGATTACGTCACCGGTACCGTCTCGTCTTCTGTATCGTGGGCTCTCGCTCAGAGTATTTTATCAGGGACAGACTCGCACTTGTTTCCGGTGTGGTGCTGAGGGCCATGTGGCAGCGTGCTGTGATGCTCCTCGGGCTGAGGCTCCCTCCGTTTTCTTGGATGGTGACTTCCCCCCTTTGGAGACGCGGGGGGCTTCCTCATCGCCTTCTCGCCCTGGGGTGGTTCCTGCGGCGGGTTCAGCAAGTGCTCCCTCTGTCCCTGTTTGGTCGGGACATAGTACGTCTGCTTCCCCGGTGTGCTCTGTGGGAACGGGAGCTCCTACCTCGGGGGTTCCTCGTTCGGTGGTGGTGGAGGTGCATCCGCGGCCGGAGGCTTCTGTGCGGTCCTCGGCTGCTGCTGTTGGTGTGGTGCCTGCTGTCCCTGCTGAAGATTGTCTGCTGCCCAGGGATGCTGGGGTGGTGGGGTGTGTGTCCTCCTCCCTGCCCTCTGACTCTGCGTCGACTCCCTCGTCGTCTACGGAGGTCGCCTTGTCCAGTGGTTCGTCGGCTGCGATTGCCTCGCCGTCCGTGGTGGATGCCCCCTGTGAGCTGGAGTGTGCTCTCCCGCTTTCTGGACCTGCTCCTTCTGCTCCGGTCTCCGGGCGTGGTGGTAGGCTGTGGCCCCATGCTGTGGAGGTTGCTGCTGTGTGTCCGTGCTGCTTCGGCTTTGGGCCAGCCCGCGTCGGGTTCTTCTGGAGCACCCCTTGCTGGGGGTCGTTGTACCGACGATCAGCAGCCTCATGTGAAGCGCCGTCGTTTGGCTCAGGATACATCGCCTCGTCGGTTGTGGGCGGAGGGCGGTGTTGCGATGGAGGTTGCGGGCGAGGACATCGAGGAGGTTTCTTCTGTGGTGCCTCCAGTGACGGCAGCTGCGCCTCCTGATGGTGGCACCTCTGGGTGAGTGGCTCATCGCGGTGACCGGGACCTGGTGGTCGTGTTGTCCAAGAGTAACTGTCGGGGGTCTTCGGCCCTTGTTCCGGTTGGTGGGGGCTCTGCGGATCCGGCAGAGGGCTCGTCCGTGGGCTGGGTACAGCGACTGGCGGTGTTCACTGTGATCGCCCTGGGGTCCAGGATGAAGTGCGGCCTGTGTCTCGCGACGGGTTGGGGGTGTCCTGAAGTTGTCCCGATGGCGCCCTCTGTAGTTTGTGCGTCCTTGAATGTTCAGGGTTTGAATGCTCTTGGGGTCCAGTTGGGCCTGTTGGATGTTTTGCAGGAGCAACGTGTGGATGTGGCTCTCATACAGGAGCATAATGTGCATGATGTGTCTGTGTTGCAGTGTCTAAGCGTGCATTATCATGTGGTGCTCAACTCGCCGAGGACGCCTTTCGGGGGGACCCTTATGTTATTCTCTCGTAAGGCCTCCTTCTCCGTGCTTCACACGGAGTTGGACGAGGATGGGCGGGTGTTGTTTGGGCGGGTGGAGTTTTTGGGGGTCGTGATTCCGTTTTCGACGGTGTACGCCCCCTCGGGTGCAGCACGTCGTCGGGAGAGGGAGGAGTTTTTTCGGGTGGGGCTTCTTCCTTTCTTGCTCCATGATACGCGGGGCATGATTTTTGGAGGGGACTTCAATTGTGTGACGAGTGCACGGGATTGTTGTAGCGCTCGTCCGCAAAATGTCTCGGGTGCGCTGCTGGAGGTGGTGCGTTCATGTGGTTTCCGAGACGCTGCCGTGCTCTTTGGTAGAGGGTTGTCGTTTACTTTTGCTGCACGTGGGGTGCGTTCGCGCATCGATAGGGTGTATGTCAATGGTGGGGAATGTACGGTGTATGATTTTCGCACTGTCCCGGTTGCATTCTCCGACCACAGTTTGGTGGTGGTCCGGGTTGGGGTACCCAGTCAGGTGCGGGTCGGTGCGGGGTGGTGGAAGCTTAACTGTGGGTTGTTGCGTTCTCCGCGTGTTTGTCGTCAGTTTCGGTGTTGGTGGGTCGGGATTCGAGCCCGGCGTTGTGAGTTTCTGTCTGTCTTAGAGTGGTGTAAAGTGCAGTGTCGTTTGTTTTTTCGCGTGGTTGCTAAGCGCGAGGCTGCTGGGCGCTTTGGGTTGCTGCGGTTGTTGCAGGCGCAGCTGTCGAGGTTGTATGTAAGGTATGATGCTGGTGTTGATTTTGATAAGATTGTGGACTGCCAGGCGCGTATATGCGGGTTGCGGAGTGAGTGGGCGGAGGGTGTGCGTGTGAGGGCTCGTGTAAGTGAGAGGGTAGACGGGGAACGGATTTCTCCATTTCTTTTAAGTAAGGTACGGGCCGCGTGGGACTCTGTTCTTTTTACGGCCTTGCAACGGCCAGATGGGACGGTTGTTTCGGACACTGGTGGGGTGTTGCACTATGTTCGGCAGGAGTTGGCTGCGCTGTATACGGAGGTGGCTGGGGACGCCGCACTTGCGGAGGATTTCTTGGGTCGGTGCCTTCCTGGGTTGTCGGTTGCGGAGTGTGCTGGTCTGGTGAAAGAGGTCTAAATGGCGGAGCTGCTTGTGGCGGTGCGGTCGTTTCGTTCCGGGAAGGTGCCGGGTTCGGATGGTCTTCCTATTGAGTTCTATGTCGCCTTTTGGGATGTGTTGGGGGATGTTCTGCTGGAGGTGGTCCAGTCTTGTCTTCGGGAGTGTGTTCTGCCTATGTCTCAGTGCGTTGGGATTGTGCGGCTTCTCCCGAAGTCGGGCGATCTACGGTTATTCTCAAACTGGCGGCCCATTACTTTGTTGAATGTCGACTACAAGATCCTGTCTAAGGTCTTGGCTGGTCGGTGTCGCAGTGTTGTTGCGTCTGTTGTCTCTGTGGAGCAGTTTTGTGGTGTTCCGGGTCGTTCCTTGTTGCATTGCAATGCATTGTTTAGAGATGTGCTCTTGTACGTGTCCGACTCTCGCTTGTCGGCAGCGATGCTTTGTCTGGATTGGTCGAAGGCTTTCGACCGTGTGTCGCTCGATTTTGTGTTTCGTGTGTTGGGGAACCTGGGATTTCCGCCCTTGTTTGTTCGTTGGGTGCGTATGTTGTATGCTCAATGTTGTAGTCGGGTCTGTGTAAATGGGTTTTTGAGTGATTCTTTCCCTGTGCGTCGCTCGGTGCGGCAGGGTTGTCCGCTTTCGATGCTCCTGTATATCGTCTTTCAGGAGCCGTTTTTTCGGGCGATCAAGGGATGCCCGTTGATCGTCCCCCCCCGTTTGCCGTCGGGTCTTCGGTTGCCTATCTGCGGTTATGCAGATGATACCGTCCTGTTCCTGGCCTCGGAGGGGTCGGTTGGGGCGGTCCAGGTTGTGGTTGAGAGGTTTGAGTTGGCCACTGGGGCGCAGGTAAATCGTGCGAAATCCGGTCTTATGGGTCTTGGTGGGTGGTCCTCTCGCCTTGTGTGGGTGGGGTCATGGTTTCCGGTTGTCACTTCTAAACGGGTTTTGGGGCTTACCTGGTTCGCTTCCTATGAGAGGTCCTAGGCTTGCAATTGGGATATGGTTTCCCGGAGTGTCAGTGTTGCGATTGGGTTGCTGGCTGTGCGCCCGTTGACGCTTTATCAGCGGGCGTTGCTTGTAAATTGCATAGTTTTGTCCCGGGTCTGGTTCGTGGCTCGGGTTTTCCCCCTGGATCGAAAGCTGGCTTTCGGGTTGGAACGCCAGGTTTATCGTTATGTGTGGTGTGGTCGTTACCACCCAATTCGCCGGTCGACGTTGGTGTTGGCTGTGCGGGAGGGTGGGGTGGGCATTTCTGATGTGTTCACGAGGGCTCGGGCGCTCTTTTGGGTCTCGTTGTGTCAGGGGTTTGAGTTGGGTGGGGGGCTCAATGGTTTGTGTGTTTATTATTGCTCTGTTAGGTTTAGCTATTTGGTGGATATTGGTGTTTGTAGGGAGGTGGCGGTCTGTACCCACCCGGTTTACTCTTGGGCGGTGGCGATTCTTCGGGAGGTATGCCGTTGTCAGGGGTTCCTGTCCTTGTCGGTCAAGGCGGTGTATCGGGTTTTGTTTCGTCGTGTTCCACCGCGGGTGGAGGGTTTGTTCCCATGTTGGGATTGGGGGGATGTGTGGGCGGCGCTGGGGGCTCGGTTTCTGGCTCCGCAACAGCGGGAATTGTTGTTTCGGCTCTTGCATTTGTCGTTGGCGACTAATGCACGGTTGTGCATGCTGGATTTGCGTGCCTCTGATGCGTGTGTGCACTGTGGTCTCCCTGAGACGCAGTTGCATGTCTTTTATTTTTGCGGGCGGTTGCGGGGTTTGCTTGATTGGTTTCGGGACGTGTTGGTTGGAGTTTGTGGACCTGAGTGTCGGGGTGACCTTTTGAGATTTTTGTTTTTCACCTTTCCGCGGAGGTCGCGCCGTGTTCGTAATACGCTTTGACTTCTTGTTGCTGACTTTGTGTATTGTGTGTGGGTGGGTCGGAGGGAGGGTTATGGGGTTGCTAGGCTTTTGGTTTTTTTGAGGGGTAGTTTGCGGTTCACGTGGTGGTGGGTGCAGCGTGCGTTTCCGAGCGAGTTCCGTGGTTGGTTCACGGGTCAGTATGTGCGTGGGGTTGCTTTTGGGTGAGTGGTCTTCTGTTTTCATCCTAGGTTCCCGGCCCTCCGGTGGGCCTCCTCGGGGGAGTTGTGCTGGGTGTGTGTGTGGTTGCTCCTGTGGTTGTGTGTTCGGTTTGGTGTGTGGGGTTGTGTGTGAGTGTGGGTTTGCTTCTATGTTGGCTCCTGCGTGGGCCGTTGCTTGTGCCTTGAGTGAGTTGCATGCGGCTGTTTTGTTACTCATTTTGTTGGTTTGATTGCTGTTCTTCCTGGAAGTGTGTTTGTTTAGGGTACATGTATCTCTGTTTCATTGTTCGCCCCGGATTCTTGCTTGGGGTTGTAATATAGTAGTGCCTGGGCCTTGGCCATGGTTTGTTTTTATGTTACTTATATGATTTGTGTGCGATGTGCTTATGCTTTGTGTTATTTCTGTACTTGTGTGCATTGTGTATTTATGTGTGTCTGGTTTATTCTTTGTTAGTTGTCTTTGCATGTCCGTATGCGTCCGTTTGTTGTGTGTCCGTTTCTATGTTTATTTGTATTCGGACTTGTGTCCCTGGGGTCTTATTATGCAATGTTCTCTTCTATGCCTGTTTGATTGATTTTGTTATGTTCTGTTCTTAGGTTCATGTCATGTGTTTATTGTGCTATACTTTGTATATTTCTTTTATCAAAATAAAAAAAATAAAAAAAAACTATTTACTGTCAAACCAGCCTTTACCCACCAAGATGGAAACGGCTGAAAAAAATGAAAAGGCCCCTTATCGGTCTGAAAGGTCATTTGACCCGACAGTTTACTAAATGTCAAAATGTCACAACAGTCACCTGTTGACTACCTTGAATTAGAAGATTTACTTCAAGTTGCTGAAAACAAATTCGCCTATATTAAGCAACATATGAATCTGTATTTGACAGAACTTTACTCAACTTCTATGAGTAATAGTGAACTTGATGTTGTAAATGACTTAGCCCAGTATGAAGATGATATACAGGTTAAGCTTCAACCCTTTAAAAAGCAAATTGCTAAAAACAAATTAACAATAACTTCTACTGCACATACAGATCCTGATGTCAAATTACCTCAAATCAACATACCCACATTCTCTGGTAACGAGAATGAAAGTTGGGATTTCTGGAGTAAATTCGTAGATGCAGTAGACTCTAAAGTCAACATTCCTCAAACAACCGAATTCACTTATTTACAAGGCTTGTTACGAAATGAAGCCTTGAAAGTAATCTCTAATATAACACTGACCAGTGATGGTTACACCCTAGCTGTTCAATTGCTCAAAACCAACTACGATAACAAGGAGAGAACTATTACTGTCTTAGTTCAAAAATTGCTAGATTTACCATCTGCTAATAATTCTACCGATTCTCTCCAAACTTTCAGGCTAGAGTTAGAATCTTTACTCAAGGCCTTAAGCCTTAAAGTCCTAATTTAGACAGCTGAATGGATGACCAAAGTAGTTGTAAGGCGAAAATTGTAAAGAGAAACTTTAGACAAATTGTGTACTATGTACAATAAAACTTTTCTGACCTTGAAAGAAATTACAGAAGGTCTACATACCATAGTCGAAAGACAGAGCCAACCAAGATGGGAAAAGTGTTTCAAACGTCTCTACCAACTCCCATCGTAACTCGGCTCATATTGACACTTCAGTCAAACCCAAACCGACTTTAAATAAGTCTAATAAATTTAAACCTAGGACTGCTCCATCCACTGGAAAGGGGAGTGGTAATGTAGGTACTTATTCGGTATCTCCTTCTGATGTAACCAAGGACTTGTTTGCTAAAGGGACAAAGTCAACCAGAGAGAGAAGGTGTCTGTTCTGTAGTCAAGAACATACCACCTACCAATGCACTGTTTATCCTAACTTTAATACCAGGATTAAACGGTTACAAGAAATACACAGGTGCACCAAGTGCATGGGCTCTCATGATCCGAGTAAATGTGTAGTGCAACTACGTTCATGCAGTAGATGCAACAAAGGTATACATCATTATGCCTCATGTAGAAAAACTTCTACCCAATCCATGACAACTGGGGAGAATTCTACGAATTCTACCACAGTACAATATTGCAAGGTACATCAAGAAATAAATGTACTTGCTACCGAGTCAGGCAATAATACCACTCTGCCTACAGCTGAACTCAAATTAATTAACAGGAAATCTAGAGTCAACACTAGAGGTCTTTTTGATCAAGGATCACAGAAAACCTTCATCACACAACAATTAGTCGAGCAGTTAAATTTAAAACCTGCCAAAAGTGTGAGATTGAATATTTCTGGTTTCTTGACTAATAGTGGACCTCGTGAATACCAAGTAGTTAAGGTATTAGTGAGACTTGGATCTTCCACTAGTCCAATACAAGCAGTAGTAGTAGACAAACTTCCTACAGACCTGCAGGTCACAGGATTAGCTCGCACTGTGAAATATCTTAAACGAAACCACATGAGGCTAGCAGATTACAAAATAAATTCTGACTGCCTCACTGAAGTTGGAATACTTATAGGCACTGACCATTATTATAAATTTATAACGGGATGCACGAGACAACACGGAATGAATTTGTTGTCATATGCTGGAGGCAAGTTGCTTACTGGACCGGTGCTTTTCCAACAAAATCCAGCATCAACCAACCAACAATCTAACAATACAATAGTGGCGTGACTAGGCTTGGAACAGTCACCCCTACATTTCAGAGAAATATCTGAAGATAATGAGTCTGATCCACCTGTACATCGTCTGTGGGATTTAGACACTTTAGGTATTGTCCCTGAACAACCAAGCCCTGATATGTGGACTTACCAGCAATATCTGGATACAGTTGTTTATAAAGATAAACAATACTGGGTGAGACTCCTATGGAAGTTGAATCATCCACAACTTCCAGTTAATTATTTCATGGCAGCCTCACAATTACAGTCCAACCCGTTCTCGCAAATTCGTAAAGTCAATATTGACTTATTAACTACGTGCATAGGAGATATACTAAACATAATAGATACCCCTAAAAAGATTCATAGAAAACACCGACCTTACCTAACCTTGTTAGTATCTTAAGATAAGCATCTTATTGCTTCGTAATTACAATTATTACTTAACCTATACCTATTATAGGTTAAGCATCTTATTGCTTCATAATTACAATTATTACTTAACCTATACCTATTATAGGTTAGGTAATAATTGTAATTACGAAGCAATAAGATGCTTATCTTAAGATACTAACAAGGTTAGGTAAGGTCGGTGTTTTCTATGAATCTTTTTAAGGGTATCTATTACGTTAAGTATGTCACCTATGCACATATTTAATAAGTCAATATTGACTTATTAAATTTGCGAGAACGGGTTGTACAGTCTCAATTAACACGACTGAAGAAGCAGCCAGACAAACTGAACATGTATCAACTAATCCAACAACAACTCGACAGTAAATTTATCGAAGTTGTTGATAATGATGACCGAAAAATAGGTCACTATTTACCCAATCACGCTGTGGTGAAAGATTCATTGACAACACCAATACGTATTGTCTTCAACTGTAGCGCTAAAGTGAAGCCAAACAGCGTGTCCTTGAATGAATGTCTCCAAACGGGACCTAGCCTAACACAAAGGCTACATGATGTGCTATTACGATTCCGTACTGGTATTTTTGCTTATACTGCTGATATCAGTAAAGCTTTCCTTAGAGTAGGTTTACAGGAAGAGGATCGTAATTACACCAAGTTTCTCTGGATTAAGGACCCACTGGATCCTAACAGTGATATCATAACTTATCGTTTTGACTCAGTGCTATTCGGAGCGACTTCCTCCCCGTTTCTACTTCAAGCAAAATTAGATACACATTTGAGGAAGTCAAATAGCCCTTATAAGGCAGAAATCAGCGACAATATGTCGATAATTTCCAGGGAACTACAAATGATCAATCCAATTTGGTAGAAATCTACCATGAGGCTAACCGTGAGTTATTAGGAGCCAATATGCCACTACAGTCATGGGCCTCAAATAGTAAATCATTAAACCAGATAACCTGGAAACTCTCTCGATTATCGGGTGCCTAATCAATTAAAAGTTCTGGGTGTGGAATGGAACACAAGTACTGACGAGGTGAATGTCAAGTCAGACAAACCGATAATTAATCCCCTACCATGAGAAAATTACTCTCGTATGTCAGTCAACCATTTTACCCTTTAGGCTTACTTAGTCCTATATTAATAAGGGGCAAACTCCTAATGCAGGAATGCTGGCAGAAACATATGGGATGGGATGATCCGTTACCAATTCAGTTGCAAGGTAAATGGCAGATACTCACAGCGGATTTCAATCAGTTAGGTGTTTTGAAATTTCCTCGTAATGCTTAAGGACCAAACTTGCCCACAAATTTGCACGTTTTTTTGCGATGCCTCTGGCAAAGCGTATGGCGCTGTAGCCTACTTAGTCAATAGTGCACAATCAATTTTGCTCACATCTAAAGCAAGAGTTGCTCCCATTAAGAAGAGATCTTTACCTCAAATGGAGTTAACTGCATTGCTGGTGGGAGTAAGATTAGCTCATTGCCTGACCAAGACACTCAATAATATCCACTTTGGTGAAATCGTCGTGTGGTCAGACAATGAGGCAGTCTTACAATGGGTAAGAAACAACAATAAAACTCCCTACGTTAGTAATCGTGTTAGGGAAATTCATGAATTATCTGCTGGATATAAATTCAGACATGTTCCCACTAAGGACAATCCTGTGGATTACTTATCTCGAGGGTTAACATTAAAACAACTTATCAAGTCTTCGATGTGGTTTAATGGACCTTCATGGCTTGTTAGTGGTCAGTGGCCCAAACAAAAGCCATAAGTCATAGTGACCAATATCACTACTCCCATGAAAGAACCAGAACCTCATCGAATCTTAGCTATTAATCCTCACAATTATTCTAACTTGAGTAAGTTATTAAGAGTGACAGCACATGTGTTTGACTTTCTTGCTAAGATAGGAATCAGACATAAGTTTCCCAATCCTATCCTCTACTAGATCAAACGTGCACAACAAGAGACATATGGAGGTGAATATGAAAACCTTCCAGATAAATTAACCAAGTCTCTAGGTATCTGGTATGATGCCAACACTCATAATATATTAAGGTGTGGAGGACGTTTGCTTCATGCAAAAATTGATTTGGATACAAAGAATCCGATCCTTCTACCACGTCACCACATTATTACCAAACTTGTAGTTTTACATCACCATCAATATGGTACTTTGCATGGAGTGTTAGATACTCTCACCGACCTTAGACAGAAATATTGGCTTCCTCAAGGTCGTCAAACAGTCAAATCAGTTAAGTTCTGTGTGATCTGCAAAAGATACGACGCTCGAGTGTGTCCTTATCCAGGACCTCCTCCACTCCCTGAAGAAAGAGTAGTTCATCTTCGTCCCTTTGAGACCACTGGTTTCGATTACACAGTAGCCTTGCTTCTCACTGGCAATCCAGATACGATACCAGTGAAAGCTTATATTTGCCTCTTCACGTGTGCTACCACCCGAGGCGTACATCTAGAAGTGACTTCGGACATGAGTGCTGAAGCCTTCATCCAAGCTTTTCGTAGATTTGCAGCTCGCAGATCCTGTCCCAAACTAATTATTCCGGACAATGGTTCAAATTTTGTAGCAGGAGAAGCCTGTCTACGAGAGGTATGGAATCATTCAGAAGTGCAGTCAGTCCTGCAGAGACGACAATGCCACTGGAAATTTATTGCTCCCAGAGCCCCCTGGCAAGGTGGGTTCTACGAACGTATGATAGGAACTGTCAAGAAGTGTTTAAGGAAGACCTTACATAGACAGAAAATTAGTTACTCCGAACTCCAAACACTCGTCGTGGAAATCGAGGCGCGAGTCAACAATCGCCCATTAACATACCTATCAGATGATTTCTCACAGAGAACCTCTTGAGTCCCTCACACTTAATACATGGAGGCCTGCTTAGCCCTCTAATACCTTTGGCAGAAGAGTACTCCGTCGATCCTTCACATGTAACCAGGAGTGACTTGGTGGAAAGTTACCAACATCTCTCAAGAGTAATTGAAAGGTGGAATTAGGTGTGGACTCGAGAGTACCACTACGGAGCTTCGAGCCCCTATAATAAAGTACAACTTAAACCAGGAGACCTAGTATTGGTTGACAGTGATGGACCAAGGTCAGAGTGGCCCATAGGCAAAATTGTTGCTATCCACCCAGATCACCAAGGCATCCTGAGTAGTAAAGGTTTTGTGCCGAGGCAACACTACCCTAAAAACCTTAGAGAAGTTGGTACCGCTCGAATTAGCAGAACGAGTGTGTTTATCAGAACCAGCTTCACCAACAGTTTCCGAGGACAACAATTCTGATCCACCAAGCAACCGCCCCACTAGAGCTGCTGCTCAACAATGCAAACGGAAACTGCAAGCCTATTATAGCTCTGACCAAGAGCAAATAATTTCCTATCCAATTTAAGTAATCATGATGATACTGTGTTGTGATGTCAAGTAACAAATCGTTGTCACAATGACCCACAACATTCTCATCACAGTGGATTCTCAGTTACTTTAAATTGTATGATTTCATTCTTAATTTGTTGTATAGGCTATTAACAATAACATTCTTTCGTCTAGAGTATCTGAGAGTTTACAAGACTTATGAACTTAATAACATAAACATTACATGTCATAGCGACACCAGTCCCAGAGTTTATTGTAGGCTTTGTTAGTCATTAACTTTAGATGATTCACAATAACATGTTCCATTCAACATGAATTTCTTTGCAAGACTTAAATTTCTTGTATGTCCTTGACCATTACGGGACATCCGTTATGTGTGTACTAACATACTAACATATTAACATTAATATTAACTAAGGGATAGGTATGTCAGTACTCAACATTGCACTGCGACCCGAGAAATCTTCCCCCGGAGTTCGAAATTTCCAACACTAATACAATACTATTGTATTATAATAAATCAGTATTATATACTAACTACAGTAGTCACTAAAAATTACTAACAGTAATGTTCACATAAACTAACCATTATATCTGCATATGGATGCTGGAATTCTTACGAAACCAAGCACCAGTACTGCGTCAGATTATATCTAGTTAAACACATTTATGGCCAGTGTGCTAGAGAATTGATTGTGGTTCTCTAAAATCATCAGTATTCCGTGTGATAATTATTTACGGATAACATAACTCCCAAATAATTCTAAATCGAGAGTTTTTAGTTAAAATTGTTATCAAGTAATAGTTTTTCTCTCACGCGTGAATGCCAAGGAGAAAACTATAATCTTCTCCATTTCTCGTTTACCACCATAAGACGAGAAAGCAATAATATTTAAATCCCTAGAATCACAACCCAGTCTTTATTAAAGTATTTCAACCACAATTGCGCGAAACAGTATTATTCGTGATAAATAATTTCTGTGGTGAATGCGGGACGTGGGTTGAGGGAGAAGGAGACGCCATTGTGTGTGTGGCGGTAGCTCGTGTTGCGGAGTGAGCAGCGAGCATACGTACTTGGACAGGAAAGTCGTGGCGTCAGAGTCCGAGACACGTGACGTTGGGATTATCAGCAAGAATTATTCTTCTACGTGATCCACAGCGCTCGGTCAAATAATAACGCGGCGATAATAAAGCCAAACTCTCAACCACGTGTACCACATTGTAGATGTTTGAGGCTGAGACGCGATACCAGCAGACTTCAGCATACACTGCACTCACGATAAGTATATAGTTCTTTCTTGATGCATCATTAGAGATTGTATATTTCGTGGGCAGTCTGTCGTTACATAGCAAGACGACAAAAAATCCAACGTTAGTACCGCATTAATCTTTATTTTCTATTTCATGAATATTGAGATTTAAGTAGCCTACTTCAATGCTACGTAATATCCTTTAAATTACAGCTCGTATGTGAGGAGTCAACGAGCCGTTAACTACATTCGTGTTATTCACCTCTAAGGGCTTCTGTGTGGAGATCTTGAGATCACGAGGACGAAGCACGAACGATGTCATAGAAATCGTCTTAAAGCTAAGACTTTTTGTACACATTTAATTACTCCAATTTATTATACATATCCATAATATTATCATATTGAGTACTTGCCATGTGAACTGGAGATGGATGTTTACTTAGATGATTGTTTTTAATTCTAACAATTAATCTTTTCTATTTGAAGTTACCTATTGATTCTAATAATTTGGTCACAATGTTCTTTATTCCACAATGAACTGGTGTACAAACCACACTAGTTCCTAGACGTATATGAAGTTCTAGCAATACCCACCAATGTAGGTGTTTGAGGCTCTGACTTTAGTTAATTAACCATACAGTTCATTATTTATTTGATTATTCTTTCTAATATTTGTCCATAGACACTGGTTCTTCCTTGTGTTTCTAATGATCACTTTTTATCTGTTTCCCTCTTTTCTCAAAAGTGGGTGGTCCTTCGTTATTAACTTAAATAATTAAATAGAGTCAAGCCCCAGATATCCCACAGTCATCAAGCCCACGGACAAGGGAAGATCGTGCGTTATGTGGGACAGAGAGAATCGAGAGAAATGGAAAGGCACCTCTCAGATACGACCACCTACCAACCCGTACTCAACGGCCTGGTTGCTCTTGCGAAGGCCCAAACCAGAAACAGGACTTTGGTCCTGGATTTCTACAGGAACAAGGAACAGGGAGGGATTTTCAGAGATGTCTCCAGGGATTTCTTTATATCCTTCAACTCTGAGCTCTCACCCCTTTACCTGCTCCCAAAAATACACAAGGAAATTAACCCCATTACAGGTTCCTGGCCAGGGCACCCGGTTCTCAGCGGCTACAGGGCTCCTACGGCTCCGATAGATTGGACCTGCACGGCCCTCGTCAAACCCCTACTGCGCCTCCTGGATGAAAGGTTTGTTGACACAACAGATTTCTTGGTGAAATTCGAAGCAACCGACTCGATGGGACCGGTCCTGGCGCAAGCGACATTGTTCTCCTTCGACATCGTCTTCTTGTACCATAGCATTCCCCAACGTGAAGCAGCCACGGTCGTGGCAGATTTCTTAGTCGACAAGCTACACAGGATTCGACAGGACCTCAGGGACGCTGGAGTCTGGTACCCCCCAGCCCGTGCGCTCCTGGTAGAAGTCATCCTTCATGTGATGGACGCAGTCCTGACATTCAACGACGCAACCTACAGGCAAGTAAAAGGCGTTACTATCGGAGCCTCTAGCAGTGTAGCCATAGCGGAAATCTTCGTCCAACAAGTCTTCGAAGTCCAGAGGATGAATCGCCCCAACAACCCTCCGATCTACTTGCGCTACAAATAAATCTTTGGAGTGATACTTGGCCCCCACCCTGCCAGGTCTTGGACTCTTCCACGTGTGGGCAAACACGGTTCATCCAAACCTGCATTTTATGATCGAGAGGAATGCAGAAGAGGTAAATTTCCTTGACAAGAGGCTCAATTGATCGGTCAGTAGGCTCCTCTACACTAGAGCACTAGTAAACCGTCCAACCTACATACGTACCACTGATAAGATTCATGCCATCCAAGGCCCCTCAAGAACTCTCCCCCTTTCTCCCTAGATCCACGTCTAAAAAGAATCAAGGAGGACATATTTAAATATAAATGGGGGAGGGGGGGGGGTTATAAAAACATCAAAGTAAATATTTCATAATTTGTATTACATATAAGCATTTAAAGTTTTTATAAAAACACCAAAGTATACATTTAATCATTTTTATTTATATTGAACTTAACATTTGTTTGCATAATATCATTTGCATAGAACAGAACATCATTTTTAACAGGGTTGGGGCTGCATTTTCAAAACATCAGTGATAAGTCATGGGTGCCTTTTTTGCGACATCAATGATGAGATAGGGGGCGCATCTATCATTGTTTTTTTAAACATCAATGATAGATTAGGGGGATTAATTTTTATAACACCAAATATATTTTTTATAACACCAAATATATTTTTTATAACACCAATTACATTTTCAAACACTAATTGTATTTTTAAACACTAATGATAGGTTAGGGGGTTAAATGTTTCCATCACCAATTACATTCCCCAGCACCAAATATATTTTTTCAGACACCAATTACAGGTTGCGGGGATACATCTTGTTGACCACTGCATCTCGGTTATCCCACATATTCAATATGGGGTGAAATCCACGTCTTACAGGACGTGCATCAAGCACCTCCTCCTCTTGGATTTCAGCTTTGGGAATATCGAGGTGTCCATATGCTAAGGATTGTGTCGGGCTGCTCAATACATATCGTTTATCGTCAAAGGCAGACAATCCACTGAACAAATCCACAAGGGCTGTGATGAGGATTTGAACCGACGTCCGAGAGCATCCTAGGCGCTGCCTAAATTGACTAAGCTACGACATGGTATAAGAATTGCAACCAGAAATTCTACTGAATTTACTTGGATCCTGCAGCCTCTCAGAGAGAAAAACCAGGATTTTACACAATTCCCTCATGCACAAATTGGGTCTTAGCACATGTGGTCGTGCCGGGGCTTTGGGTTTTGCTGTCGAGGTGGGCATTTTGATGCAGTTTTGTGCTTCTTGTGCCTTTTCGCCTGGCTGACGTGGTGCTCACTGCCCACTGGTCGGCGGCTTGTATTTTAAAATAAAATGTAAAAATCCAAACATGTGTCAAGACACACACATTCCCAGACAATCCACGTTTTGCAGTTATAGGCCCCCTCCCCGCTCACCTCGTTGTTGCCGTGTGGGGGCTTAGTGGGCGGCTGCCGGAGTGTGATGCTCCTTGGGACAGTCCTCTGTACTTTTCTAGCCTTGCGCTCCTGCTGCCGTCCTCTCCAATTCTGCTGGGCACCTTTTCCTTTTCCTTCTGTTTCGTTTTTCTCCCCCCTCTTCTCCTATCTGCTTGCCATTTCCTGCCGACCTTTTGCTTGTTCTGGTTCTTCCCTTGGACTACTACTATTTTGACGCCCGGGTGCTTGAGGAGGCATACTATTGCACCCGTAGAACAGAATTACCCGACATCGAGAGCGAGGGGAACCTTTTATTGTCAATCCCCCTTTCGTCACTGAACCCGATCTCGACGGACTGTCGGTTTCTTAAGGTGGCGTTTGTGGGGCGCATACTCACGACTCGCCCTAGGAGGCCCCGGCAAGATCGGCGATAGCTTCTTGTTGGGTGTCCTGCCTCTAATTGTGGCTCCATGGTGGGTGTGGGGGCACATTCGTGAATGAATTTTTCTTTTCGTAATGATGATGACCCCTGTTTCGGCTGTTTCTGGTTTACCTTCTCAGGCTCGTGGGGTGGGCGACCAAGCCCCCGAGTCAGTCCGTGTTGGAAGACCGGGCTCTGTAGCCTCCGCTGCATTGGGCCCCGACCTTGCTCCTCCTTTGGCCTCTGACTCCTTCCCCTGGCTCCCCTCCCTCCCTCTGTGGTTGGGTCGAGCCCCAAGCCCCCAGTGGTGACTACCTCGTCCCCTGGCGCGGCTCCTTCTCTAGTTGTAACTACTGCGCCTTTTAGCCCCTCTCTCTCTGGGGGTTCTCACCGCCGTCCTCGTCACGGCCGCCCTCGCTCGATTCCTTCCAGTTCTGCAACCTATCAAGCCTTGTTTGGTCCCGCTTCGTGGGCCAAATATTTTGATCTCCTCCCTCTTGATTCTGCACCTCCTGACGATTTCTCCCTCCATCGACATCTCGTTGATTCCGTGGATGCCTCCATTACTTTCAACCCCACTTGTCTCGGTACACGTGTCATTGCTGCTCCTTCTCAGGATGCTGCTTCCCGCTAGGCTGCCTTATCCTGCCTTGGCGAGACCCCTGTTTGGGTCTCGAAGAACGCTCAGTCGAATGCCAGTGTTGGCACTATTCTGCGCCCGCCCCATGTTGCGACCGGTGTTCGGGACCTGCGCGACTGCCACGACGATATTCGACATATCCTTGCTGCCCAGGGCCATTCTATTCTCCAGTTGGACACGTTTACTCGTCCCCCTCGTGGTAGTCGCCGTCAACCCCTCCGGGTTCTGAAGATTACCTTTGATGGTAGGACCTTTCCACCCTCTGTCATTCTTGCTGGTGCCAGGTGCTCTGTCTAAGAGTACATTCCTTCTCCTCGGCTCTGCAACAAGTGCTGGAGGTTTGGGCATGGTGCCCTCCGCTGCTCCGGGACCGTCTCTCTGTCCTTTGTGTGGTGACGGTCACCAAGTCGGAGTGCACTTCTCCCCAGGCTCGTTGCCTCAACTGCGGTGAGGCCCATCCTACCTTCTCCCGTCCTCAACTTGAAGCACCGGGAGCAGGTTCGCCGGCTCCCGCCTTATGCTAATATCTCTTATGCTCGCGTGTTGCGCTCTTTCTCTCCTCGTCCTTCCCGCCTTCCTCAGACTCACAACCGTTTCCGGGCCTTGGACCCTGATACGCCCACTGCCCCCTCCTATGTTCCTTTGGGTTCTCTCCCGAAGGATCCTCCTCCTGGTCCTCTGTCTGGGGTTCCCCTTCCTTCTACCCGGTCTGTCGTGTCTCCTGTGTCTTCTCCCTCGTCTCCCTCCGTTCCTCTTCCCCTCCGTCTCTTGACTCTCCCCGCCGCCTGTCGGTGCGGGCTGATGTCCATCGCTCTCCAAACGGCCGTCATGTGTGCTCTCGTTCAGCTTCTCCTGTTGGGACGCTAGAATCCGTTGCCCAGTACGTTGTTGCTGGGACACCTGTCTCTTTAAGTCAGAAGCGTAATCCTGGCTCCTCTCCTTCCTCCTCCCCGGCGGGTAAGAAGGTTTCGCTTTCTTCCTCGGCCCTTACTTCTGCCTCTCTCGCTCCTTCCCCTCCCATTTCGGTGGTTGCGCCCCCCTGTTCCTGCTATGGAGGTTTCTTTAGCCCCTGCTTCCCTCTCGGTTGCTGCCCTTGCTGAGGTACGCTCCCCTCTTTCAACCCCTCCTCTTCCTGTTGCTGTCCTTGATTGCTCCTCTCCGTTGTCTCCTCCTCTTCCTCCTCCGGACCCCGCCCGCCCACCTCTGATCTGTTCTCCCGTTTCCTTCCCTCCGTCTTTGCTCAGTTTACCCATGCCCCCTAACCCTGTCTTTGCTGACCCTGATCCCGACCCTGATATTCTTTAACGTGCTCTCTTGCTCTTTCGCCTTTGTTTCTTCCTTGTTCTCTGTTTTTGTCCTTTCTCTTCTCGTCGTTGTCCATTCTTCAATGGAACGTTCGAGGTTATTGAGCCAATTTCCTTGAACTCTAATTTCTGATTTCGCGGTTTTCGCCCCATTGTGTCTGTCTCCAGGAGCCGATGCTTGGTGCTCGTCCTAGTCGTTTTCGTGGCTATTCCTTTCTCTCCCCCACCCCCCCAGCCGTTGCTGGGGCTTCTAATTCTTCTGCTCTTTTGATTCGTGCTGATGTTCCCTTTGTTCCTTTACTTTTTCCTTCGCCTCTCCATTGTTCTGCTGCTCGTATCTTTGTGGGGAAATGGTACACAGTTTGTTCCATTCATCTCCCCCCGAGTGTCCCGCTTTCTCTTCCTGATTTGAAACACCTCCTAGACTCCTTGCCGGAGCCTGTGCTCTTGCTGGGTGACTTCAATTGTCGTCATTCTCTTTGGGGTGACGTTCTGACGAATACCCGAGGTCGCCTTCTTGAGCCGTTTCTCCTCTCTTCTTCCCTGTCTGTTCTGAATTCTGGTGAGCCCACTCATTTGGAGTCTCGGACTCGCACGCTTTCTTGTCTTGATCTTTCTCTCTGCTCTTCTCTTTACTTAGATTTCACGTAGCAGGTTCTTGATGACCTCCATGGAAGTGATCATTTCCCCATCCTTGTTAACTTTTTCTCTTTTCGCCCTTCCCTCTCTTTCCCTAGGTGGCAGTTTGCTAAGGTAGACTGGACCCTGTTTACCCTCGGTGCTACTCTCTCTGACCTCTCCCTTCTGTCCCTCTCTCGCGCTCTCCTCCTTTTAAATGACACTGTTTTCAACGCTGCCCTCCGCTCTATCCCTCGCTCTTCCTCTCGGGGTCCACGGAAGTGCGTTCCCTGGTGGAATGCGGACTGTGCTCGGGCTGTTCGCTGTAAGCGTGCAGCCTGGAAGAGGCACCGCCGTAAGCAGACGACCGATTCTTTTCTTTTCTTTCGGAAAGCGAGTGCGGTGGCCCGTAGAGCCATCCGTACGGCTAAACGTGAATGTTGGGCATCTTATGTCTCAACAATTACGTCCGAAACTCCTCTGGCCCAGATCTTGAAGCGTATCCGCAAGATAGCGGGTAAATTCGTTCCCGATGTTTCACCGGTCCTTCACCTCCATGATACTCTTGTGGCGGACCCGTTGCAGGTCGCTTCCGTCCTGGGTTCCCACTTTTCTTCTGGTCTTCTTCTTTTCTCTGGTCTTCATCTTCCCCAATCTTTTCTTCTTCGTAAACCTGTCCTTGAGTCTCGTCCTTTAGATTTCTGCACTCGTCTTCAACTTCCCTATAATGATCCCTTCTCTCTCTCTGAACTTCGTTCTGCCCTGGCCCTCTGCGGTTCTACGGCGGCGGGCTCCGATGGTATTCATTATGAGATGCTTCGCCATCTCCCTCCGTGCACGTCTCGGTATTTACGGAGTCTGTATAATCGGATCTGGGAGTCGTCGTCAGTCCCTGAGGACTGGCTCGATGCCGTTGTCCTGCCTGTTTGCAAACCGGGGTCTCTGGGTACTTCCCCTAAGGACTTTCGCCCTATTGCTCTCACAAGTTGTCTGCAAACTCTTTGAACGTATGGTTAACGTTCGTCTGATGTGGTTCCTGGAACACCATCACCACCTCTCCCCTTCTCAATTTGGTTTCCACAAGTGCCGCAGCACGACAGATGTCCTGGTGAACTTGGAGGTCTATATTCGTACTGCTTTTGCTGCGAAGACCTCCATTATTGCCGTCCTTTTTGACCTGGAAAAGGCTTACGACACCACTTGGCGATATCATATTCTATCTCAACTTCATTCTTTTGGCCTTCGTGGTCATCTCCCTCTCTTTCTCCACAGCTTCCTCTCCCGTCGTTCCTTTCGGGTGCGCCTTGGTACCGTGCTCTCTGCCTCTTTTTCAGCAATACGAAGGTGTGCCCCAGGGTAGTGTTCTGAGCACTACTTTTTCTGGTTGCCCTCAATGGTCTTCTTTCCTCTCTTCCTTCTGGTGTCTTCCCCGCTCTCTGTCGATGATCTTACCCTTTGCTGTCAGGGTGATGATTCGCCTCTCCTTCAGCACCGGCATCAACTTGCAATTGATGCCGTGTCGTCTTGGGCCACCGATCATGGCTTCAAGTTCTCTACTTCTAAGACTTGTGCCAAGACTTTTACGTGGAAACGGGTTGTTCTTCGTCCCTCTTTGTCACTTTATGGTCATCCCCTTGAATACAAAGATTCCGCGAAGCTTTTGGGGTTATTCCTTGACACTCGTTTGTCTTGGTCTCCCCATATCTCTTACCTCCGTGTTGAGTGCTCTAAGGCCCTTACCCTCCTTCGGGTCTTGTCCCATACTTCTTGGGGGCAGATAGGCGGGCACTCCTTGCTTTACATTCCTCTCTTGTCCTGTCTAAGCTCGATTATGGTTGCCCTGCTTACTCGTCTGCTTCTCCTTCTACTCTTCGCCGTCTTTATGCTTTGCACCATACTGGGTTGCGCCTCAGTTCTGGGGCCTTTCGTTCGACTCCCGTCCTTAGCTTGTATGTTGACACTGGCTTCCTGTCTCTCCAGGACCGCCGTGATCGCTACTGTCTTCGCTATCTTGCGCGGTCCTTACAACATCCTTCCTCTCGTCTCTGTCGTGCTTTAACTTTTACCCCTCCTGCGGTTCCTGTTCCTCTTCACCACCTCCCTCTTTCTGTCCGGTTATCTCGCCTCCAGGATTCTCTTTCCGTTCGTATTTCTAATGTTTCTCCTCGTGATGTTTCTTCTTTGCCCCCGTGGAGAGTCCCTCTTCCGCGGTTTTGTACTTCCTTGACCCGTACCACTAAAGGTTTTACCTCTCCTACGGTTCTAAAACGCCTTTTCCTTGAGCACTTTTCTTCTCACTCCCGCTCCGTTTGTCTTCACCGATGGGTCTAAGTCAGCGGACGGTGTTGGCTACTCTGTTGTTTTCCTGATCGCACTTATGTGTCGCTTACCTCCGGAGATTAGCATCTTTACAGCAGAACTTTATGCTATTCTCTATGCTCTTCGTCTCCTGCTTTCTCGTTGTCAGACTTCCTTTGTAGTTGTTGTTGACTCTCGTAGTGCCCTCATGGCTCTCGGGTCCTTTAATCCGGTTCATCCAGTAGTTGTCGAGATCCAGCATTGGCTGTTTCTTGTTCACGGTAAATTTAAGTCGATTGAGTTTTGTTGGGTTCCCAGCCATATTGGTGTGTCTTCAAATGAGCGTGCGGATGCTGCCGCCAAGGAAGCTGTCTGCTCTTGTCCCATCTCTCGTAAAGGCATTCCGTATTCCGACTTTTACCCGGTTATCCATTCCTCAGTCCTTGCCCGTTGGCAGGCTTCTTGGTTGTCTGTTACTGGTAACAAGCTACGTACTCTTAAATGTTGTTTCCTCATGGCCGTCCTCCTTCCACCGTAACCGGCTTTGGGAAACAGCTCTGGCGAGGTTGCGTATTGGCCATACTCGCTTAACCTATGGTCACTTGGAGCGCCGCCCTGCTCCTTATTGTCCTAGTTGCATTATCCTTCTTACGGTCGTGTATGTCCTTCTTGAATGTCCTGACTTCCAGGAAGAGTGTGTCTTGCTTTCCGACCGCCCCTCGCGGTCACCTGTCCCTCAATAGAATTCTTGGTGACTCGGATACTTTTGATATCGTTCGCCTTATGCGTTTTTGTTCTCGTATTGGCATCCTTGGTAATATTTAGCGCCCTCTGATTATTTTGCGCATTTGATGGTGCTACATAGCCTTCCCGGTTTGGTGCCTTCTTTTGAGAATTACTTACTTGCAGTTATAAGTGCACGTACGCCCTTTGACATTCCTTATTGATCTGGACAGGAACTACTACAAAATATTAAAATCTAAAGTACTTTGAAAAGCCAAATGAGTGAGGTTAGATATGTAGGTATGCCTGTACAACGGCAGATCTGAACCTGATCTTGAGGGAGGATGGAATACATTTTGGGTTTTAGTGCAATGAATTTCTTTGATTTTAGCTCACTTATTTTGGCAAACCCAGTTGACCTTTGCGACATTCATCAAAATAGGAATTTTCGGGAGGGAAATTAATGAAATCCATATGCTGAGATAAAGGCTGTTTAATTCTTCAAAAGCATTAGGGCAGGTCAGTTCGATCAGATAGGAATCCATGTCCGTATACAATAATCTAGCTTCGTCTCCATAATGAGCTTTGACGGTATTATACCAAAAATCATACAGGACCCTTTTAGCAATTTGCAGGATATGGAATCCCAGGTATGTCTTTGTATTGACTTAAAGGGATTCTTTCTTGACCATGCAAATGACTCTTATCTTCACTCGGCAAAATGCAGTTTAAAGAACGGATTACGTGTAATCCTCTAAAACTGGCCTTGAAACGTGACTAAGTAGTGCTTATCAGTATTTTCCCACATTGGTTAAACTTTTGCCATAAATTGTTACTGGCCACCTTGAAAGCTTTAGCCTTAATGGTTCAAGGTGTATTTGAACGTTCTCGGGCATTTGTTTCATCAAAATCCTTGAGGTACTTGCTTTGACTGACTTCGTAAACTGTGTTTATCTTCCAATACTAGTTTCATGAACATCTGCAACACATTTAAACTCGCCAAGTAATCTTTTTTGGGGAAGATGGAAGTCAATTATTTACTATTTGTCTTGGAGAGTTTCCGGTCTATATTTAAAATGTGTGTGCTGTAATCAGACAACAGATCAAAAGAAATAATACCGTGTGAAAGGGTTAAGTGTAAATCATCAGTGTATCGGACCACCTCACGTGTTGACATGCTTAGTATCACACATGACCCAATAACCCTTATCACCATCACGTGCCATGTTCTCCAATCTTTGCATTCAGCAGCAGATTATTTACGAATACCACATTGGGAAAGCATTCTTGTCAAGCAGGTGGCGTATAACCCATTGAAATCTCAATACAAAATTTATCATTGCTAGAGGGGTTGGCACCTGTATGTACATTCTCTACACTCGTGTGTTGTCTAACTACAGAGGTAAATCCGCCTCTTAAAGTTGTGCACAATACATCATACAAATGGGGATCAGAAGTAGTCCAAGACAACTTGACTTTTTAACAAGGCGTCGTCCCATGCGAAACTGGATAGCGAGACATAATGTGTAATGTCCAACTTGTACAGCTCTAACATTGTCTCATGCCAGACAGTAGAAGCATCACACAATAGTCCAGAATCCACTTTCAAATAGGCCTTCAAGTAATCCCTTATGGTCTTGCATTTCGCCAAATTAAAGGCTTCCTTAGCCTGATCATAATCTTTCTGACTTATAGCCTCGTATTTTAAACTATTATAGAATGCTTCGGGGGGAGGATAAGCGCGTTTATTTAATTTATCCAGAGAAGAAAAGCAATCATAACAGAATATGTTTGCCTGTCTTTAATAAATGTTGGGCAGCTACAGGGACATCATCTAGCATAAGAGGTATATCTGGTAGTTTACCACTCTTTATATGCTTTATATGCTGAACTTGATGCTGATCATTGGTTAGTTTATCCAGCCCACCATTCAATAAAGCTAAACTATCCATAAACCGAAGTTTATCAATATCCACTTTCACGAACTTGAATCCATATTTGGAGGCAATATTTGGAGCTGCATTGTGCGAGAAAGTATACAAATATTTTTAGGAATTCCTACATAGTATGTTGCACCAACGGCAATATGCAGCTGGATTATTATTGAATTATATGGCATAGTCATGGTGACGGTGCCTGTCTTTAGCTGATTTGAACGAGGTATAGCACATTTCACATGTGGTTTGCCGTCTGTAAGCTCGCCAATGTGCTCGTGTCATGGATATTTTATATTTGGGCACTGTAGACCTAATTCTCTTCCATGAACTCTCCAACGTATCTATGAGATGATTAATTAACAGGCTCATTCCCCTTAAAAGATAATTTCTCCGCCACCTCCAATTCCCTGTTGATATAAGCGTATGCCATAGCTTTGTGCCACATCTTAATCATTCATTGGGGATTGGAGGGGGTCCAATATACATTTAATATCATAATATGCAGTATGAGAAGGTATAAATGCACGACCGTACTTTAACTTAATTTGATGTTTTTCAGGGAAAAATTTCAACGTTTGTTTTCCTTAACATGACTCTTCGTGATCTTGCACAGCTTCGGGGGTTAAATGAATTAAGCACAAATGACAAAATTTGATTATGTATTTTACTTGAATGGTTACGCATGTTACGGACATATTGATTGAAATCCTTGATAAGAACTTGATGCTGATCATCTAGCATGAACAATGGTACTTTACGGGCAGAATGTTCCCTGCCTTTCCTAGCCAAGCTAATATAGTACCGGTTATCTTCACAAGTACATAAATAAATATACTTAATTTATTCATGATTTCTATTTTATTTATAATGTCAAGTTGTGGGAATTTCAATGTCTTCACTCCAACGAACAAATCTAAGACACCACCTAGAGAACTTTGAACGCTTGACAATGTTGCCTGATGTGTACACACACACATGCTGCTAAATACTGAATTAAACATGCATTTTGTTCACCTTTAGGGTTGTAAACATGCCTTGAAGCACGCATTTTATCTGGATAAGGTACATAATCACCAAACCGGATAGGATGCTGAACGGCTATGGAATTAATATAAAATCCAGAAATACTTTGTATAGCTAGACTAGAGAATTGCAAGTAATAATAATTTATATCTAAATTTTAACTGCTGCTGCTATTGAGCAATTTATAGTTATTAAAGAACGTGTTATAAATATTAATACAAAATATCCGCTGCTGCTGTTGTCATTTTTCCATAGTTACTGTTAATATACTATGACTTGCAACAGGTACACGAGTAATTTCTACAGTTGTTATAACCACAATGGTACTTACGGGTAGCACAAACTTTTGGACCACGAGGGACAAATCTTATCATAATATCCACGAGACATCTCTGAACATTGTATACATAAAAGAACACACTGACGCGAGGATTGGCGTTAAAGGTTATCCAGCATTCAGCGCATCTGGCCGGGCACAGGTGAAATGGTCCTAGTTTAGGGGCCTTGCAAAGTTCACACATGTACATGGTCGAGTTGATCGATGAGAGACGGTGAAGTTGGATATTGCGAAACCAGTGGCTTCACAATATCCAACTGACCTAGAGTTAGACTGACCTATGGATTGGGGGAGATTCCTATATGGACAGCTTACCTGCTACACTGCCAAACGTACGATTATGATTAAATTCCAGTATGTCATTTGGGTAGTTATTTTAGTTTTGAACTTATCACTGCATAATGAATGATTAAAGTTGTGGATGACTAAAATGTAAATTCTTAAACCTGTGATGTATGTTGACACCCTTCCTGTCTCTCCAGGACCGCCGTGATCGCTACTGTCTTCCCTTTCTTGCGCGGTCCTTGCAACATCCTTCCTCTCGCCTCTGTCGTGCTTTAACTTTTACCTCTCCTGTAGTTCTTTTTCCTCTTCACCACCTCCCTCTTTCTGTCCGGTTATCTCGCTTACAGGATTCTCTTTAAGTTCGTATTTCAAATATTTCTCCTTATATTGTTCCTTCCTTGCCCCTATGGAGAGTCCCCCTTCCGAAGTTTTGTACTTCCTTGACCCGTATCACTAAAGCTTTTACCCCTCCTAAGGTTCTGAAACGCCTTTCCTTGAGTACTTTTCTTCGCACTCCCGCTCCGTTTCCATCTTCACCGGTGTGTCTAAGTCTGCGGACGGTGTAGACTACTGTTGTTTTACCTGACAGCACTTATGTGTCGCCCACCTCCAGAGACTAGCATCTTCACAGCTGAACTTTGATATTCTCTATGCTCTTCGTCTACTGCTTTCTCGTTGTCATTCTTCCTTTGTGATTGTCGTTTAATCTCGTAGTGCCCTCATGGCCCTCGGATCCTTTAATCCGGTGCATCCAGTGGTCGTCGAGATTCAACATTGGTCGTTTCTTATTTCCAGTGAATTTAAATCAGTTGTTTTGCTGAGTTCCCAGCCATATTGGTATCTCTTAAATGAGCATGCACACACTGTTGTTAGGGAAGCTGTCCACTCATGTCCCATCTCCCGTAAAGGTATTCCTTATTCCGACTTTTACCCGGTTATTCATTATTTTATCCTTACCCGTTTTTGGATTGTTGGTCTTCTCTTACTGGAAACAAACTGCGTACTCTTGAGAGTAGTGTCCTCATGGCCTTCCTTCCTACCACCGTAACCGGCGATTGGAAACGGCTCTGGTGAGGTTGCGTATTGGCCATACACGCCTAACTCTTGGTCACTTAATGAAGCGCCGCCCTGCTCCGTATGGTCGAAATTGCATTCTCCCTCTTACGGTCGTGCATATCCTTGTTGAATGTTCTAACTTCCAGGAAGAGTGTGTCTTCCTTCCCGACAGTCCCTCGCGGTCATTTGTCCCTTGATAGAATTCTTGGTGAAACGGATACTTTTGATATCGTTCGCCTTATGCGTTTTTGTTCTCGTATTGGCATCCTTGGTGATATTTAGCACCCTCTGATTATTCCGCACATTTGATGGTGTTTCATAGCCTTCCCAGTTTGGTGCCTTTTTTTATATTCTGCCCGAAACGCAGCGCGTACGAGTGGCTTTATAAGAGTGCAATTACTGTACCATGCTATGTATTCTCACAAACCCAATGTACCTTGTATATAAATAAATACTTAAACCTGTGATGAGGATAGGTTAGGTTGGGGGATGGATAGTGTAGCCATTTTTTATTAATAATGTTAAATATACTACATAAATAAGTATGATGCCAAGGCCTCATTGAGCATCTTGTGACGTCACTAATAGTTTAAAAGTCGGGTTGCTGTGAGCCTGTCACACATCTATGTTAATGTAAGGCAATATTAATCCCTCACTGAACCCGCTTTTGTGACGTCATGCGCCGCTAAAATAATGCATCTTATTACTACAGAAATATTTGCTTTGTTATAGGTTAGGTTGGTTCGGTAGGGTCGATGAATTGAATAAAAAAAAAATTAGCAATGATACAATGAGCGAAAATACGAGTGGCTACAAGGCCATAGATTATGATGACACAGAACAGTTGCACTGTTAAGAGATTAAGGGAATGTCCTAATGAGAGACTGGGTCCCTTACTGGAACCACTTGTAACATCATGGGGAGCTAAAAGCAACGGACCCTATTGGTGGATCAGTCCGTATTGGGGATGGTTTTTATTAAGGCTGAGAACATCAGATTGAAGGTAACTGCAGAAGGCTTTAATTTACACTTAGGAAGCAGCTCCTATATATATCCACTTAATCTCGTTCATATACATGTACACTGAATGAGTATTTTGATTGGGCATAATGGGTATATGCTACAGTAGGGTGTAGGGGCATGTTTTCGAGCGATTATGAGACGTACACAGGAGTAGCAGTGAGGGAGGAATTAAATAAAAATGTATGAGTGATGGTGTAGCCTGTTTTAAAAAAATTTGTAACACACATTCGCATGCACTTGGAAAATTTAACATTCAGTAGTATTCCCGTGTCTATTCCATATGAATGATGTGGATGTGAATTCAGGGTTGAACTCATTTATGTTCAATATACAATCTTGTCTAGAAAATGATCTTAAAGTGGGAAACAGTTTGGAAATACCCCATTAAGGAAAACGAGCTTAATATGGGAAGATTATGGATGACCTCATTGGACATTAGGCTGGACAGAAGGCGGCCTTTTAATTCCCCTTGACATAAATATTGAAAATGGGAATAAATAAACCATAACGCGTACTTATTCAGGGAAGAGGACAGGATGACGTCATTGACCATTAGCGATGTCTGTGCAGGGTCAGAGTTAATGAAATATAAGTGTGATGGGAGGCGGCCGGTTAATTACCTTGAACAAAAATGACAGGGCCTAGGTAGGAGCCTTTTATTCACCTTTTTGGAACATTATATAGGATTGAACGGAGAGGACGATAAATGAATGAAAATATTAGTTGACTACGAGGTACTGACGAATATAAATGTAAAATTATACCCTGGGCTAAAGGCAGTCGTCGGAAAAATTTAAAACACCCCTGCGCCATATTGCTGCCGTTGGTAGCAACATGAAAACACCCCTGCGCCATATTGCAGCCGTTGGTAACATGAAAACACCCCTGCGCCATATTGCTGCCGTTGGTAACATGAAAACAACACCCCTGCACCATATTGCTGCCGTTGGTAACATGAAAACAACACCACTGCGCCATATTGCAGCCGTTGGTAACATGAAAACAACACCCCTGCGCCATATTGCTGCCGTTGGTAACATGAAAACAACACCACTGCGCCATATTGCAGCCGTTGGTAATATGAAAACACCACCCCTGCACCATATTGCTGCCGTTGGTAACATGAAAACACCACCACTGCGCCATATTGCTGCCGTTGGTAACATGAAAACAACACCCCTGCGCCATATTGCTGCCGTTGGTAACAACATTAAAAAAAAATTGCGTCATATTGCAGCCATCGGAAAAAAGCAAAACGGCTGCGATATGAGGTCATTTCCACTACTGTTGAGGTGGTGGTGGTTGTTGTGTCTAGTGGTGGTTGTTGTGGTTGTGGTGGGTGTTTTTTATTTTTGTGGTTCTTGTTGTGATAATCGTTGTGGTGGTGGTGGTTGTTGGTTGTTGTGGTGATTGTTATTGTTGTGGTAGTGATTGTTTTCGTGGTTATGGTGGTGGTTGTGCTGGCTGTTGTGGTGGTTGTAGTATTGGTAGTTGTTGTGGAGGTCGTTGTGGTGGTGGTTATTGTTGGGGAAGTTTTGTTAGATTGTAGTTTTGACTTTTGTGGTGGTTGCTGTTGTGTTGGTGGTTTTTGTTGTGGTATTTTTTTGTGGTAATGGCAGTTGTGGTGATGTGGTTGGTTTTTTGTTGTTGGGTTGGTGGTGGATATTGTGGTGATGGTTGCAGTATGTGCAGTGATGGTTATGGTGGTGGTCGTTATGGTGTTGTAACTGTTGTTAATATGGCGGTTGGTATTGTGGGAAATTTGGCACCAAAATAGTTAATAAAATCATAAATACCTTCGAAGGACCATCCTTTAAATAGAGAATAAATTTGAGAACCGGTGATCTATGGGTCTCGCATAAAATATAAATGATATCTAAGACTGTATAATTTGAACTGTAATATTATAATTTAAGGAAGCAAATTCCTCCATAGACTTTAGGGGGTTTAATCAGTAAATAGAATTAATAATACGTAAGATAATGTAATAATGGAATACTACATATTAGTCAAATATTCACATGATATAATATGCAACAATGCTATTAATGAAATAAATTGGTATAAAGGTTTATCTACGAAAACTATAATGACAGCTTAGCTGTGGGATGAATAGAGGTAAATGATATGTCGCCAAGAATGGTGTTTCATGAGGCTACAGCTAGGAACACGTGAGCGTCGAGGAAGTATTCGTCTCGCTGGCGTTGGTACTCCAGCTGAAATAAGAGTTAAATGTAAAATCTATTGGAGAAAGCACGACTCTACCAATATTTATGGAAAATTAATATGAATAGTTGAGTGGAAAGCGACTTCAGAGTTTGGTGGTAGTCATGCCTCGTAACGACACATCGTCCTATCTAATAGTTTGATGTAGCTACAAGAAACAAATTATAGAACCCGATAATGTGCTGAACAAGGTGTCAGAGTAATGAAGCTGCCACGCCTTGCTAACGTCCGTAGGTGCACGAATGTTTCTTTACGAAGACGGTAACTTGACCAGCTACAAGACTCGCTCCTCATTGGTTAAGGCGTCGCTTGCTGCCTTCCCCTTCTCGGGCTCCCTCACGCACATGCTGCGACCTGTTGAATATTTCTACGCTCTATTGAATATCCCGAGTTGAGGGAACTAAGGCATGTCAGAAACTTTAGAGATTAATTTGCCTTATTTGACAATATATAAATTCTCGTTTCTTAATTAAATAAATCTTGGTTGATATGAGAGTGCTGGGTAGAAACATGTCCAGTAATCTCTCTGGTTTTATCAAAGGCAAAAGTACTGCGGATTATCTCTTAAAGTGTTTGTCTAATGTGGATGACAATTGTAGAGTTTTTGTTGATCTACAAGGAGCATTTGATAAAGCCAATGGGGAAGTAATCCTATACGAATTAGCCAATCTGGGAATAACAGGGAGATTGCTACACTGGATAAGGGATTATCTACAAGGCAGAAAAGGTCAGGTGTATTACCAGGGATACATGTCTGAGGAACGGATGTTTCAGTTAGGTACCCCACAAGGGGGAGTATTAAGTCCCACCTTATTCAATGTATTAATGAACAGATTAGCATCAGAGATGTATCCTCCAGGGGTCACGACGATCATATATGCTGATGACATTCTTATACAAGGCACATCTGGGAACAAAATTCAAACTGCTCTTAACATACTTGGTACAACCTGTCACAAGATAGGCTTAGTTATAAATGCAGATAAAACCAAATATGAGTATAGGAAACGAAGAAATATAACACTAAATGGTGTGGAACTGAGCCGTGTTCAGAAGTACAAGTATCTGGGCATCTATGTTGGATACACATGTGAGAGTAAAAATGCTGAAATAAATCATATCAGCACCTCATGTAAAGCCCGTCTGCATCCTCTAAAAGCACTGGCTTTTTCTGGTAAAGGTGTTGGGGTACCTATCTTGCGGATGTTATACATAAGCACTGTTCGGTCCCTGATAGACTACGCAGCACCCGTTTTTTCTTACACAGGCCAAGGCAGAATTCAAAAAATAAGAGCCGATACAGAACGAGGCTGAGAGGATTATTCTTGGATGTCAAAGAAATGCATTGATTGAAATAATGAGAATGGAATTAAATTTACAGTGTGTGTGTGATAGAGTCCGTGACATTAACACTAGAGTATCTATTCGTTTCATCCGGAGAAAAGGAGGGGATAAGCTGTTTGAGATCGTTCAGACCTGCTTGAGTGACATACACACCTCCAGGAAACTGAGGGAGACACGCTACACGAGGGGATTAGCTCATGACCTCAGGGAATACGACGTACTTGACTGCTGTAAACCCTCTCGACAGTGTAATATGTCTGCTCCCTGGAAAGTACAGAAAATAGAAGTCGAAATTGTACCCCTCAAGGTGAAAAAGATTCATCATGAACCGGGACAATTACGGTGTTTGTATGGAAGCATGATATCTCGGTTACCAAGAGGCAACAGTTTACATGTATATTGCGACGGGTCGGTGGCGGAGGATGGCAGGGCAGGGTGTGGTGTCCTAATAAGGGAATATACGGAGTTTGGGACTGTGGACAGGATAATTGAACTCCGGCTTAGTAATTATATATCATCCACACAAGCTGAACTGCAGGCCATTCTGGCGTGTTTGGAGGAAGTACGTCATGACGACAAAAATGTTTTTGTATTTGTTGATAGCCGAGGAGCACTTGAGTCCTTAAACAGTCGAAACCGTCTTCATGTCCATAGTTGAGGATTGTAAGAGAAGAATAACTGAAATACAGCTGAAAGCTTATAGTGTGAAATTCATGTGGATTCCATCTCATGTTGGAATAGAGCTTAACGAGGTGGTGGATGACTTGGCCAATCGTGCCACATCAAAACCACAAGTTGACATTGAATGTGAATTCACAATGAGACAAATAAGAAGCAAAATCAGAAATATTCAGGCACAGGCGGGAGTGGAGAGGAGAGAGATAATGTACGAGAGAAGTCAAACCATGCAACACTACATGTATGCGAGTCAAAACACCCATTTCACTTATGGTCAAAGGAGAAATGCTTGGAGTGACTGTGTACATGCGGCTCAGGCTTGGGTACAAATATTACTGGGAATATGGGATAGGTGTTCGTGATAATGACACGAAGTGTAAACTATGTGGTATGTTAAGGTCTCACACCCTGGCCCATTATGTTCTTGATTGTCCGTTGATTAATGTATATAGAAACACTGAGATAAGGACTGTTCCTGAACAAATAGCCTGGATGTGTCACAACGGAAAGGTTGATGATATTCTTGAGAGATATAAGAATTTTGCACCAAGACTGTAATATTTTGTTGAATTATCTGCATGTCTCTTGCAAATTGTCTATACAGTATACCTAGGTCATAAAAGTATTTGTGTGTACGTCTGATAACATAATACTTGTGAAGGAGGAAATGTATATGTTTATCTCAGAATGTTTGGTAATATGTTTATTTGTGATGTGTGTCTATGTATGTATTAACACGTTGTACTGAATGGGGTGAGAATAGCTTGAGCTACCTCATCCCTTTGTGTGTATTTTACCTCAATAAACTTCAATTTCAATGGGTAGAAATTATCTATGACTGCTCTGAGTGACAATTCGCAGTCGCGTGAATTATCAGCTAATAAACAATACGGTTTAATAGTGAAGATAAACATTTCAGCTGTATGTCACTGAACATGGTTGTAACAATAAATTACTAAATAATTAACATAAAGGAATGTGGAATAGAGAGAACTTGGGACGATTCTCTCAAGTGTAAATAATTGTCCCATTCGTCTGGTGCTGATGCAACATCTGACTAGAATTTCTGGGGAATGATTCGTTATTACGCGTTAATAAACTAAACTCCTTAGTGCTAAGCTATATGTTAGTAGAGTTAGTAAATAATGTTACAGTACTAGGGTCCTAAGGTACTGAATATTAGTCATAGTGTAGGAAATTTCCAACAGGTATGGTTGTGGTTGACGTGGTGATTGTTGTAGCTGAAGTTGTGGTGGTGGTTTTGTGGTGGTTGTGACGGTGGTCATTGTTGTAGTGGTTTGTTGTTTTGGTGTTGGTGGTTGTTATTGTGGTTATTGTTGTGATGTGGTGATTGTTGTTGGTTCTTGTGGTGGTGGTGTTGGTTCTTGTGGTGCTTGTTGTGGTGGTGTTGTAGTGATTGTTTCCGTGGTTGTTGGTATGGTGGTGGTTTTTGTGTTGGTTGTTGTGGTGGTGACTTGTGGTTGTTGTTGTGGTGGATGTTGTGATTTGGTTTTTGGGTTGGTGGTAGTTGTTGTTGTGGTTGTAGCGGAGATCTTTGTGATTGTTGTTGTGGTAGTCATTGTTGTGGTTGTAGCGGAGATCTTTGTGGTTGTAGTTGTGGTATTCAATCACACCCAACTTGGTCAAACAATACACAATTTGCATAATATTTGTCTAGGTATGTTTAGGACATCACTTAAAATTTGCCGAGATTAACCAACCCCCAAATAGTCAGTATTTCGCATATATTAATGGTACATCTGACATCCTATGATCTCAATATAAAAAGCAACCATCCATTTTCCATAAATGTTAAAACATTATTACTGCTGAACTCTTCATCAAGCATATGTTCATTGTTTTAATGTCTTATTAATTCCCTTGTTACATCCTTTCAATCACGTCACCCATATTTATTTAGACAAACCATCCAGCAGACTTATAGTGGTTCTAGCCTTAGTTATGTTTGGTTAGGCTAGGTTTGGTTCGGTGATATCAGTAATTTCTTTGATAGTTTAAGCAAATTTACTATATCTTATCAAATGCCTCCTATTAGAACATAAATTTATGTAAATCTAGCAAAAATTCTACTAATACTACACAAATTTGACCAAATTCAACCTAGCAAAAGCTGAACTAACTAAATATAAGTATCCCATACCCTCACATAGAAGCCCATGTTACCTCCGTCCTTCCAACACATGAGCTAGCTATAACTCGGTCCCAAATTGGGCAATTTATTCTGTTTTGCAAGCTACTTCTGCACCTCTAATATATATATCCTACCCTACACAACCTTACCTAACCTAGCACATCCAAAGCTAGAGTTGATTAAAGTTGACAAAATTTATGCTGTTCCACCTCAATTTAACCTATTTTAAGACAATTTCCACACAATGCATCCAAATGTTTCGTATCATAGCACAGTTAGTCCATACCAAACCAGACCTATCCTATCCTAACACGTAAGCTAAATTCATCCAAATTATCTAAATTTAAGTAAATTCCACTAAATTATCCTAATTATCAACCCAAAAGCCACATTTTACTAAATGTACCTATGTACAACTCGTCCAGAGTAAAAGTTAGCTGTCAGAGCTGTTAATGTCTACCACAAACTTCCATTCTACTCAAGATTAAAACAGATTTTACTAATATATTCTTAGACGTGTGTTGTTACTAGATATATTTTTTTCCTCACATTATTACAAACCACCCGAGACCTAGCCTGTAATTCGTCATATTGTGGAAAGTAATAATGTGGGTCATTAACCTAACAGACATGTTCCTAACCTGCAGTGGCCTTTGTCGAATATTGAAATTCGTTGATGTGAAAGGGTTGATTTTGAGTATATACCTAATGACCTACACCTAACCTGCTTGGATCTTTGGTCAATATTGTATCTGTATTCTTAGAAAAGTGATGTTTTATTGATATAAAAGTCTGAGGAAGGTGTAGGCTACTGTTATTTTTCCTGACAGCACTTATGTTGCGCTTACCTCCTGAGACTTAGCATCTTCACAGCGGAATTTTAGGCTATTCACTCTGCTCTTCGTCTCCTGCTTTCTCGTTGTCAGTCTTCCTTTGTAGTTGTTGTTGACTCTCGAAGTGCCCTCATGGCTCTCGGGTCTTATAATCCGGTTCATCCAGTGGTTGTCAAAATCCAACATTGGCTATTTCTTGTTCACAGTAAATTAGTCGGTTAAGTTTTGTTGCCTTCCCAGCAATATTGGTGTCTCTTTTAATGAGCGTGCGGACACTGCTGCCAGGGAAGCTGTCCGCTCTTGTCCCATCTTTTGTAAAGGTATTCCTTATTCAGATTTTTACTCGGTTATCCACTCCTCCATCCATACCCGTTGGTAGGCTTGTTGGTTTTCTGTTAATGGAAAAACCTGCGTACTCTTAAGAGTTCAGTGTCCTCGTGGCCGTCGTCCTACCACCGTAACCGGCGATAGGAAACGGCTCTGGCGAGGTTGCATATTAGACATACTTGCTTAACTCATGGTCACTTGGAGCGCCGCCCAGCTCCTTATTGTCCAAATTGCATTGTCCCTCTTAAGGTTGTGCATATCCTTGTTCAATGTCCTGACTTCCGGGACGAGCGTGTCTTGTTTTCCATCCGTCCCCCGCGGTTGCTTGTCCCTCGATCGTATTCTTGGTGACTCGGATACTTTTTATATCGTTCGCCTTTTACTTTTCTGTTCTCGTATTGGCATCCTTGGTGATATATAGCGCCATCTGATTATCCCGGACATTTGATGATGCTACATAGCCTTCCCGGTTTGATGCCTCATTCTGATAATTACTTATGGATATAAAGCTAACTGCCCCCTTCGCCTAACAAGCTTGTATATATATTCAATATTGTACCTGTATTGTTGAGTAAGTGTTTTTGATTTTGCACATCAACCAGCCACCTGCCCCTAATCTACCTTTACCTAATTTTAAATATACACCCTGCCCTAACCCGCCCATTACCCAACTTCGAATGTGTCGTATTTATGGGAGGAAAATGTTTATGCATTTACCTAACCGACCTGAACCTAACCTTTGATACCAGGATCTTGGTATAATGTTCCTTATTATTCTTAACAATGTTTTTTTTTCACATAAATGCAACCAACCCATCCCCCTCCCCCCTAACCTTAATGCGTAACTCGGGGAAAAGTGAAAGTTGCTGAATTTCAATCAAAATTTATTTCGGTTTTAAATGAAAATGGCTACAACTGGTCCAAGTTTCAGCACGCAACCTAAATAAAAAGGGGGGGGGGAGAGAAAAATATTTAAACGAATTTTACTCAATCAATAATTCAGTATAAGTTTCCAATGAAATAATTTATTGACACTCATCTGTCACATTAGCATATAATAAAGAGTTCTCAAAAGGGGGTTATCCAAAATGTTTAGTTTTACTACTACAAACAGGCAAAGTTCCCCCAAAATTTATGCCAATATTTCATGTTTGCAAATACTTATAAAATCAAAAATGAACTTAGGAATAACGTTCTTTAGAGATTGTAGAGAAGTAAACGCTACATATAAGGTGTAAGGTTCATGTAAATTGAATAAAAAAAGTTAAGAGGACTAGTAAATTTGTTTGAAGTAAATGTTGACATAGATTCTGTCACCTGTGGTTGAGGTTAACATGAACCAATTTTCTCCCAAATTGGTACCCTTACAAATAGGCTAACGTTTTGTAAGGTGTTCAAGTTTCACACAAATTGCCCAATAAAAAGATACAAATTAGAAAAAATAAAATATATATAAAAAAAATTGGCAAAACTAATAATTAAAATACTTTATTATATGCTATTGTGATAGCAGAGACATATCAGTTGACACTTGTTTGATGTTCATTTTTGACCATTTTGGAAAAATTTTGACAATTCAATATTCTTCCTTCCTGTTTATGCTACGATGCTGAGACTTGGACCAGCTGAAGCCAATTTCATATTCAACTAGTGAAAAAAGTTTAATTGAAATCGAACCAGTTTTCAATTATTGCATATTTAGTGGTTATGCCACCATAGGGAAGCTTAATTTTAAGAAGCGACTTCATTCATTATTTACACAACACATTGGTTGAACAATGGTTTAAGAGGCGAGAACACACAGTTTCACTTCAAGAAAAAGAAACACATGCTAAATTTGGTAAATGAGTCGCACGTTATTAAAACTTGTTTTATTTCATGTTATATAAATAGTTATTTCATTGCTTAATATAAACAATAAAATTACAACTTGGAATATTTGATTTTGAATTTTTAGGGTTTTTGATATATTTAGACATAAATTCGAGTACTTCTCTGGAAGTGAGCGAGCGGCCTCGAACGCCTGTAGCGTCTAATTGTGACACCAACTGCATTGCCATTTCACATGTAAGGTGTTCTTTATTGTCGTAAAATTTACGAACATTATTTGTTAGTGTTTGAGTTTGTAAACCCGGGGCACTACATCCTTGAGCTTCACTATATATCCCAATTCTCCATCACTTAAGAAGTCTGGGATATCAACTGTTATGTCATTGATTGGACGTTTGTGTCTGGCTGTTAAACATTTTGCCTCGATGAAGGCGAGTATCAGGAGAGTAGCCTTCCACTATGATCTCCAGCGGTATGTCATAAGTCATGTCATGGGTTAAACTTGACGTGTGTTTATCTGACGAACATTTTGCTTTAAGCATGTTGAGTATCTGGAAGGGGGGTCGGCAGCCTTCACGACCTCTGTTGGTACATCTAGGAAATTGGACAGCGGAGGCAGAAATTTTAAGAGCTTGAAGTTCTAAAGGCTAACTGGGATTTTGTTTAATTATACTGTGCTCTTTTTCCTCGAACGTTTCCTTGGGCATTAACGAATTCCAGTTAAAACTTTCTTCGGGATCCAGAGGCTCATATTTTCCATAGATGTAAGCCTTCATAACTGCAGTCGCCATCAAAAAAAATCGCAGTATAATCTCCACATTTTTCCAGAAGTAAAGTGATGCACTCAAACTCTGATTTTCTGATCAAGCTTGCACTGCTCTAAATAACAGCGTCGCTTGCGTAAATGTCCAAAGGTGAAAAATGGTCATAAGGGTGTTGACCAGACCACACACTAGAAGGTGAAAGGACGACGTTTCGGTCCGTCCTGGACCATTCTCAAGTCGATTGTGATGAAGTTGCTGTTGTTTTCAGATTTAGCTACTCAGAACGAAGTGTCTATGTAGCACGGGCTATGGTGAGCCCGTAATTGAGTTCCGTTATTCGCGATAACCTTGTTTGTGATATTTGGGTCTCGGTTTAAAATGGAGGAGGGGATTCCTCCTTTTCCCCTGTTTATTTATCGCTTCTGTTTTAGTGTACTGGTTTCAGTCTTGTTTCATTAACATTATCTTGGAGGCGGACGTAGATGCAGAATGCTCACTAGTGAGTCCCATTCCTCAACAGCTTTTCTAATCAGTCAGCGTCGGGTTCTATTCGTTTATGCTGGCGAGGATGTCGTCGTCGCTCTGGTCGATGATTCATGTGCTGGTTATTCCTGGCGAACACGGTCCTGTCTGCCAAGTACCGTGGTGGTGGCGTGAGGATGATGCCAGCATCTTGCCGGGCCGTCGTAGTGGTGGTAGTAAATATCTTCTCTTGGTCCGAATCAATGGAAAAGACCAGGTGAACACCTTTTCTTGTCATCTGGATGTCAGCCGGTGATACGTTGGGGGGCGGAGATTTGGGCTAAAATCTTGGCAGTGGAGAGAACGAAGTTCTCGTGGAGGCGGAACTTGACCCTATGCAACATGTGTAGTTGGATCCTGCACAATAGGATCTTTGGTCAGCAGGATAGATGGATGTTTGACATGGAGTCATGAGGTGTTGTGTGTAGTGAGAAAGTAGTGAGTTGTGACCAAATGGATTGATTGATAAAAATTAACCTATCCAAGAGGTGGCACGGGCATTATACACCCGTAAGTGGAGGTCCTTTTGGAGACATTACCAATAGGTGATACACGGGAGACATCTCTCGTCACGCAGGGTGCAGTTGCACCTCCACAGATCTCCAGTATCAGCTCTTGTTACTGGTAATGGCTCCAGAGGGCCACCACTTAAGGGCTATTCATGCCCGTGCCACCTTTTGGGTGGCTTAATCTTCATCAGCCAATCAATAGCTGATACTGGAGATCTGTAAATGGATGGATGTTTTTTTTTTGGGGGGGGGGGAGGGAAGGGGGTGGTCACAGAGGGCAAGCTATAACAATTATAGTGCTGGTGAGTTAATACAGGCCTCTAGGTCTTCAGGTTTTCTTAGTCTTGCAGCTAGTTGACATTGGAGCTTGGTGAAGTGCCCTCCATGAGGAGATCTTGTGCAGGCGATGAGTCACAATAACGTGTCTGAAATATGTTGACCAGTCCACACACCCGAATTTGAAGGGACGACGACGTTTCGGTCCGTCCTGGACCATTCTCAAGTCGATTGTGATGAGGAGGTAGGGACAGGCAATAAATAGGCAAGAGAGAGAGCTGAGGAGGAAAGTCAGGTGTAGGGGATAGTAGTAATGAGAACTGCAGCAGGCCTATTGGCCCATACGAGGCAGCTCCTATTATAACCACCGAAGGAGATAGTAATAGGAAAAAGAAGAGGATTGCAAGGGAGCGTAGAAGACAATGAACAGAAAAAGGGAGAAGAGAGAAAGAAAAGGAAAGAGAAAGAAAGAAATGGAAGGGGGAAAGCTTATGTTAAGTCACGTTTGTTAGAAAGATTAGAGCATTTGAGTATATACTGTGAAAGGGAAGAGTCCACAGCAACAAAGCCAGGACTCAAGTTCATGTTGGGTACATTGTTTATAAGAGCCGATTCTACAAGACGGCGTCTGTGTAGAGTAGAGGCAGGAAAGATTATTTTTCTTGTATGGAGGCGGGGAAGTGTCGTGACAATGGAGCTCTTACTGAAATTTCCTAGTCTGAGGAGATCGTGACGTAGTTCGTTGTTGGTGGTTTTGGTCTCTCGGCATGAGGTTGGCTGTAGAGTCGATGAGTTATGGTAGAAGCTGGTTCGGTCACGTCGGTGGTGGTGGTTGTGGTCAGAGAGAGCACGTCTACGAGTGCCTCTGCTGGGACAGTGATGGTGGTAGCTTTTGGGGCTGGATTGGAGGATGCTGCTGTTTGTGTAGCCTGGGTCTTTAGTGGAGCTGACGTCTGAGTTGATATCGACATAGCAGTCGACCTTACGGAAGTCCTGGGTGTGATAGGGGAGGTAGTGAGACTTGCGTCAGGGGCTGTGATGGGGTCCAGGCCATTGTCTAGGTACAGCACATTCAGTTCCCTGACGAATCAGTGGTTGTCGGGTCTGGGAAGCCTCTCCGCTAATCGTACAAGAACAGGGAAAATGCCGGCACATGATTCAAGAGGTGGCCAGGGTGCTAGTTTGGCCTTGGGTCCCCCATTGTGAAGGCTGGGTTGACTGGTGGGAGGAGCCACTGTTTGGTAAGACTGGGAATCTGGTTGGTTGTGAGAGCTGTGGTGACAGTATAACGTCAGGGGCTCTGGTGACGGGGATAGGAGGGTTGGCTTTCTTAGTTTCAACCTGGGCCTTGACTTTTCCTGTCTGCGTGGGCAGCGGTGTGAAATTGCAGGTTGATTGCCGTTGCAGAGAAGGCAGCGATGGGTTGTTGATTTACAGATGGGGTAATGATGGTCCTGGGCACAAAGGCAAGACTTCTGGATGGGGTGCCGACACTTATTGGTGGGATGGGAGTAATGGTTGCACCGAAAGCACTGTTGGAGATCGTGGAATCGTTCCTTCTTCACTTGGAAGAAGTGGTTTCCCGAGGCTAAGGTGGTGAAGGATATCTTCATGGTGGTGTGCTAGTCATCGTCGGTATCGTTGCTGCAGAATATAACATCGAATACCCCCAGGTTCGGGTTTTCTTCCTCGATGTTGGTAATGATCTCCGTTTATTCTCGGTCTGTGATCCAGTGGCTGGTCCCGCTGATAAAGACTGTTCGGTCGGTGGTGTATTGACTTGGGAAGAGAAAACAAGTGATGCATGCTGCGAAGTGTGCAATCGAGTTTTGGGAGTCTTTAGAGAACCTCCACACAAGAAATAGACCGAAATTTTCTCACCTTCTTGATCAAGATCGATGGGTGTAATCCGATGGCTTTTTAGGATCTTAAAGACGTCGCCTTTGGTGAAAGCATGGCAGTCCATGGGGCGAGTCCTGACTTTTAAGCGTTTGTCGTACATCGTTGTTGTTAAAACTCCCTCAACGGGTCCTAGTGGCGATGGATGTCTTGTGAAGTTAGTCAGGTTTGCTGGTGTGGACCGGGTGGGTGGAAGGGTGTGTGTTGGGGGTGTGTGTGTACTCAACTAATTGTGCTTGCGGGGGTTGAGCTCTGGCTCTTTGGTCCCACCTCTCAACCGTCAATCAACAGGTGGTTAGGTTCCCGAGTCTATTGGGCTCTATCATATCTACACTTGAAACTGTGTATGGAGTCAGCCTCCACTACATCACTTTCTAATGCATTCCATTTGTCAACCACTGACACTAAAAAAAGTTCTTTCTAATATCTGTGGCTCATTTGGGCACTCGCTTTCCACCTGTGTCCCCTTGTGCGTGTGCCCCTTGTGTTAAATAGCCTGTCTTTATCTACCTTATCAATTCCTTTCAGAATCTTGAATGTGGTGATCATGTCCCCCTAACTCTTCTGTCTTCCAGCGAAGTGAGGTTTAATTCCCATAGTCTCTCCTCGTAGCTCATACCTCTCAGCTCGGGTACTAGTCTGGTGGCAAACCTTTGAACCTTTTCCAGTTTAGTCTTATCCTTGACTAGATATGGACTCCATGCTGGGGCTGCATACTCCAGGATTGGCCTGACATGGGTGGTATACAAAGCTCTGAATGATTCTTTACACAAGTTTCTGAATGCCGTTCGTATGTTGGCCAGCCTGGCATATGCCGCTGATGTTATCCTCTTGATATGTGCTGCAGGAGACAGGTCTGGCGTGATATCAACCCCAAAGTCTCTTTCTTTGACTCCTGAAGAATTTCCTCTCCTAGATGATACCTTGTATCTGGCCTCCTGCTCCCTACACCTATCTTCATTACATTACATTTGGTTGGGTTAAACTCTAACAACCATGTGTTCGATCATTCCTTCAGCTTGTCTAGGTCTTCTTGAAGCCTCAAACAGTCCTCTTCTGTCTTAACCCTTCTCATAATTTTGGCATCGTCCGCAAACATTGAGAGAAATGAATCTATACGCTCTGGAAGATCATTTACATATAGCAGAAACAAGATAGGACAGTGTACAGAGCCCTGTGGGACACTCCTAGTGACTTCACGCCAATTGGAGGTCTCACCCCTCACCGTAACTCTCTGCTTCCTATTGCTTAGGTACTCCCTTATCCACTGAAGCACCTTACCAGCTACACCTGCCTGTCTCTCCAGCTTATGTACTAGCCTCTTATGCGGTACTGTGTCAAAGGCTTTCCGACAATCCAAGAAAATGCAGTCCGCCCAGCTCTCTCTCTCTTGTGTGTGTGTGTGGGGGGGGGGGGTGTTGTGTTGTGTGTGTGTGGGTGTAGTGGACCAAAAAAAAATGGAATAATTGAAGATTAAGCCGCCCAAGAGGTGGCACGGGCATGAATAGCCCATGCCTAAGTCGTAGGTTTTTTTTGTTTAGTAAAAGTATACCTTGATCCGAGATCACGTTTAATAATCAGGCTGCTATTGTAGGGGAAGGATACTGCTTCACAGTATTTGAGGGTGTCCAGCTGCTGGACACCTTTTTTGACCAGAAGTGGCTGTGTTGACGGCTTCAGGGTGGTTACTTTAAGATTCAGGGACTCTTAAAGCTCTTTCAAGGTCTTTGGTTGCTTTACATTTCTGGAGATAGTGAATTTGTGGCTTTTCTGTGATTGGCAGAAGATGCATTCCCTCTGTCTGGGTTCACCAGTCTCCCAGTTGTATCTGTAACCTAGACGTAGTCTATATAACCTAACTGCTATTTCCCCGTGGGATTCTTTTTGGGGGTATTTAACCTTTCCAGCTAGGTGGCCTGAAGACGCCATATTGCAGAAGGTGAACTATCTGGAACACTGGAGTAAATGGGCTGTGTTGAGGTAAGTGATTTTTGGTGATGGTGTGTTTTATGTACTCTAGGCTAGGTTGGAGTGTTTTATGTATCACTGAATGACGAGTTGTCCCTTTAGAAATATCATTGCTTTCTCATTTAAAGGGATTTCAACATGGGATGGGATCCAGTTTAGGGCTATGTTGAGTCTTTTGCCTTTAGCTACTGCTCCAAGACACAAAATGGTGGTAATTATTTCCAAGTTGTCTTTCCAATGCAGTTTTCCTAATATCTGAATTGTAGCTTTTGAGTCTGTTTGCATTTTGAGTTTCGTGCAATCACATAGGTGAATGCCTTTTGTATGGCAAACAGCTCAGTTTGGGTTGATACTGGTCCTCCCAGTCTCCAATAAGCCTGTTTACTGTCCGTGCAAAAAGCAGCGCCAGCACTCTCATATTGTGTGTCAACCGATCCGTCTGTAAAGATGTGAGTGGATCCTGCTACTGCAATGCTACTCATTTGCTTTTATGTGATGCTCATTTGTTTATCTATGATGCGCCTTAGGATTGTTGGAGTATAGGCAGCATCTTTCATCGGAAGACGGTCTATTACTATCTTGAAGGTAGGCTCCTCCCACGGTGGGGAACAAGTGTAGTTTGGATGCGTAAATAATTTCTCCCTCTTGATCACCTCTTCTATCAAGCATCATGATTTTTAATTGTAGTTTGTTTAGGACTTTCCCCACTCTGGCAGCCCAAGAGTTTCCATTGTTTTGGCCAAGGAATTTCTTACCAACACCAAGGTCTTTCTTACTAGGGCAGGATCTGGGGAAATAATTATCTACGGAAAATCGTAACTGTTCTTTGAGATTCTTTCTTGAAGAAAGGGCAAACTAATTTCCAGTCTTAGTTACATGCCTGGTCCACATGGGGGCTCTTAGGGCAGCTTTTATAGTAGGTTTGGGCTACTTCAAACTTTTCCACTGTTATTGTGATTGGCTTGAGTGCATGTGCGGCATAGTCGATCACTGATCTGACTGTCTGTACATAGCATGTGCGAAGGACATGCAGATTGGCTCCTCCAGAGAGGGAGGTTAGCGTATATGTCATTTGTATTCAGAGACTGTGACATGAAGTTTCACTCTTCTCTGAGACAGATTTTAGTCCAGGAGAGCAGGTTGCCTTTGACCTTTTTGTCGATGAGGCAGCAGAGAATAGCTGGGGCGCTAACCAGTTCAAAGGCTTTCTCGAGGTCCAGGAATATAAGCATTCCAGGTCTGTCATTCTAGTGGGCAAAAAGTTGAAATACATTCCACTGTGCCGCCAACTATTCTATAGGCATATATGTCCTCGTGATGTTCAGGCATTTTCCATTCAGGTCTGTTGAGTGCCATTCTGTCAGCCGTCTTGACTGCACAGCTTTGGAGAGAGATGGGCCTTGGATTATCTGGACCTTTGAGTATTGGGAGCGGCACCATGTCTGCCCTATTCCATGCTGTAGGTCTAGTTTGAGAAGTCCAGGCTAAAATAATTAAACTAAGGCATGCAGCGTCTCCCTCTTGGCTGATGTTTCTAATAATTTTATAGGTTATTTCGTCTCCCGGGGATGTATCTTTGGAGTTTTTCTTAGCCCGATTGAGCTCATCCAGAGTGAAAGGGGGCCTATTAATATCAGAGACTTCTGACCATGCTGTAAGGATTCTGTGCCACCTATCGTCCTCTAATCCTGTCTGCACTGCTAGTACATCTGGAGGAAGCTGGTTACTGGCTGATTTTTCTGCAAATTTGGTTGTTAGTACTTCGGCCTCATGTTCCTTAGGGTGTGGGGCTTTAGGTGCATTATTTACTTTGACACTGGATTTGCTGCTACATCTCTCGGAGAGGTGTTTTCATTCATATGTGAACACCATTCCAGCCACTTTTGTTCCAGATTATCCAGGTCTCTTGATGCACGTTCCTTGACTTCACAACATAAGCTCTTGTTGGGGTCACTTGTTGCTTTTTGTATAGCTTCCTTGTGCTGTTGAGTCTGAGTTCTGTTACATATTCTTATATAAATGTGAATATTCCTTAAATAACTATATAATTATACATACCTTCATGCTAGAATAAAACATACGTTTACATATTTTTATAATATATCGTGTGAGTTGGCAAGAGTGGGGACAGGAGCGGGGATTACTAGTCAGGTATTAGACCTGTGATACTAGAGTCGACTTCCTGCTAGAGTACAGGAAGCTTGTATTGTGTAGTTGCCAACAGTTTCCTCTTAATTATTTTCCATAAATTATTGTTTATTATAAACTACATTACCTCTGTTTATGCATATAAATTTAATCATTCATAATTAAGTTATTTTAATGTTGGTTTTTGCAAAGTATTGTTGCTCATTAAGCAAGATAATTTTATATAAATTTACCATTGGTTATGTTGTGAGGGAGGGAATGTGAGGCGTCGTGACGCCACGTTAGTCAGTAACTGGGAGACAGCGTCGGGTCAACTGCTCTCATAAGTCTGTTTTTGTGTGTTTCTGTTTTTGCTTTAGTAACAATTAGTCTGGTGAGAATTTATATTATAAATATTTCTGTAGGCCATCTGATTACTGATATACCTGAAGGAATAGTAACCTTGATTTATACATAGATTTTTATTTTATATAAACCTTTTATTTACCTGTGGGATATTTGCATCCATAGGGAAATTTTTTGCTTAAGTATGTACGTAGTGATGACATTCTGCTTGGACATTAAGAGACAGGGGGTAATTTGAATACTCCTAGAACGAGCCCTTATTAACCCCTGTAGTGCAACGAGCTATGCGTACCAGTACGTAACAAGTTTTTTGATACTGATACTGTTGCAATAGTACCAGTGATCTTTGTGTTGTCTGGTGGACGACTTTTTCAGGGGAAATGAGTGTTTGGCTGCACTATGAATCGCTCTGACTAATTCTTGTTCATCCTGATTAATGTCTTGGGGAACATCGTAGTTTCTATGCCACTCTACAAGGAGGTTTTTAAATCGGTTCCATTTTGCAAAAACGCAAACTTCCAGTCATCTGGTGGAGGAGGGGTAAGTAGATGCAACTTTAGATCAATTTGGACCCAATAATGGTCGCCTGTGAGTGTGGGGCTCAAATGACCATGTTGCTACTTGCCTTCGTTCCAGCCTCCCTAAGAAAGGTCTAATCTACTTCCTTGGATGTGGGTGGGTTCATTCTTGTATAGGATTTGAATTTCTAGTAGCTGCTCTAGTTTATGTGCTATGTTAGTGCTGGCCTCATTTGTTGTTAGAGACCAGTGCCAACTGATGATGGGCATTGAAATCGCAACAAATTGTTTGAGGTGGTCGCGTGTCTAAATAAGAGATCCATTTCAGCACGTAGAGATCTGTAAATATTAAACACTTCAAGTTTGTCATGTCATAGCTCAATGGATACTCCCATCACCTCTGTCCCTGGCCCGCAGTCGGGTGAGCTGGTTATGGGCTTAGCGATCACGTCACATTTCACATAGATGGCACATCCCCTGGATTGCCCGTTGACCCATGGAAGGAAGAAACCTAGATAGCCTGTGATTATAGATTCTAAACAGTCTTGATGCAAGCTCTCCTGTAGTATCTGGATGTCTATGCATTTGGTTGCTGCTATGAATTGCAAGTGCTGCAATTTGGTGTGCAGCCCTTGCGCATTCCATTGCAGGATCTTTAATCCTCTAGGTTGTTGGCATTTGGTGATATTACCGTTGTATCCATGGAATTTAAAATTGGAGGTGAAGATCTTCGTGTACTTGAACTGACTCATCAAGGTCGCTTTCAGAAGTGTTGAACTCGACCTGTTTTCAGGAGTGTTACCTGTCCTGCGTTCTTGAAGGTGAGGATATTGTGTTTTCGAATTTCTTGAGCTTGTGCTCAACTGTTTTTCGAGTCTCTATTGTTTGCTTGATACCGTGTTTCAACAGCAAACTTTCGACCATATTTGTGACCAAGGCCTTAAGCATTGGCCTTGAGCAGGGTGTCCAGTTGCGCGGGAGCACTACTACTGATATAGTTTGGGGCCTGATTATTTTTTGGCCCTTATCAGAGTGAAAACTCTCACTCTTGCCTTCATTGTCCGCAGTGTGGTTAATGGGTGCAATGGGCGGGCGATTACGTTGAACTATTTTCTTGTGGCCCCCAGCCATCCCACTGTCCTGGACGTTATCATGAGGTTATCTTGATTTCGGGGCTTAGTGTTCCCGCGGCCCGGTCCTCGACCAGGCCTCCACCCCCAGGAAGCAGTCCGTGACAGCTGACTATCTCCCAGGTACCTATTTACTGCTAAGTAACAAGCGCATCAGGGTGAAAGAAAATCTGCCCATTGTTTCTCGCCGGCGCCCGGGATCGAATCCGGGAACACAGGATCACGCGTCCAGTGTTCTGTCCGCTCAGCCACCGGCTACCAATACCACCATAGTGGTGGAGTATGTAGCTCCCGTTGTTCTGGTGATGGGGTCTGGAGAACCAAATGTGGTGATGGGGTCTGGAGAACCAAATGTGGTGATGGGGTCTGGAGATCCGGTAGTGGTGATGGGGTCTGGAGATCCGGTAGTGGTGATGGGGTCTGGAGATCCGGTAGTGGTGATGGGGTCTGGAGATCCGGTAGTGGTGATGGGGTCTGGAGATCCGGTAGTGGTGATGGGGTCTGGAGATCCGGTAGTGGTGATGGGGTCTGGAGATCCGGTAGTGGTGATGGGGTCTGGAGATCCGGTAGTGGTGATGGGGTCTGGAGATCCGGTAGTGGTGGTGGGGTCTGGAGATCCGGTAGTGGTGGTGGGGTCTGGAGATCCGGTAGTGGTGATGGGGTCTGGAGATCCGGTAGTGGTGATGGGGTCTGGAGATCCGGTAGTGGTGATGGGGTCTGGAGATCCGGTAGTGGTGATGGGGTCTGGAGATCCGGTAGTGGTGATGGGGTCTGGAGATCCGGTAGTGGTGATGGGGTCTGGAGATCCGGTAGTGGTGATGGGGTCTGGAGATCCGGTAGTGGTGATGGGGTCTGGAGATCCGGTAGTGGTGATGGGGTCTGGAGATCCGGTAGGGGTGATGGGGTCTGGAGATCCGGTAGGGGTGATGGGGTCTGGAGATCCGGTAGGGGTGATGGGGTCTGGAGATCCGGTAGGGGTGATGGGGTCTGGAGATCCGGTAGGGGTGATGGGGTCTGGAGATCCGGTAGGGGTGATGGGGTCTGGAGATCCGGTAGGGGTGATGGGGTCTGGAGATCCGGTAGGGGTGATGGGGTCTGGAGATCCGGTAGGGGTGATGGGGTCTGGAGATCCGGTAGGGGTGATGGGGTCTGGAGATCCGGTAGGGGTGATGGGGTCTGGAGATCCGGTAGGGGTGATGGGGTCTGGAGATCCGGTAGGGGTGATGGGGTCTGGAGATCCGGTAGGGGTGATGGGGTCTGGAGATCCGGTAGGGGTGATGGGGTCTGCAGATCCGGTAGGGGTGATGGGGTCTGGAGATCCGGTAGGGGTGATGGGGTCTGGAGATCCGGTAGGGGTGATGGGGTCTGGAGATCCGGTAGGGGTGATGGGGTCTGGAGATCCGGTAGGGGTGATGGGGTCTGGAGATCCGGTAGGGGTGATGGGGTCTGGAGATCCGGTAGGGGTGATGGGGTCTGGAGATCCGGTAGGGGTGATGGGGTCTGGAGATCCGGTAGGGGTGATGGGGTCTGGAGATCCGGTAGGGGTGATGGGGTCTGGAGATCCGGTAGGGGTGATGGGGTCTGGAGATCCGGTAGGGGTGATGGGGTCTGGAGATCCGGTAGGGGTGATGGGGTCTGGAGATCCGGTAGGGGTGATGGGGTCTGGAGATCCGGTAGGGGTGATGGGGTCTGGAGATCCGGTAGGGGTGATGGGGTCTGGAGATCCGGTAGGGGTGATGGGGTCTGGAGATCCGGTAGGGGTGATGGGGTCTGGAGATCCGGTAGGGGTGATGGGGTCTGGAGATCCGGTAGGGGTGATGGGGTCTGGAGATCCGGTAGGGGTGATGGGGTCTGGAGATCCGGTAGGGGTGATGGGGTCTGGAGATCCGGTAGGGGTGATGGGGTCTGGAGATCCGGTAGGGGTGATGGGGTCTGGAGATCCGGTAGGGGTGATGGGGTCTGGAGATCCGGTAGGGGTGATGGGGTCTGGAGATCCGGTAGGGGTGATGGGGTCTGGAGATCCGGTAGGGGTGATGGGGTCTGGAGATCCGGTAGGGGTGATGGGGTCTGGAGATCCGGTAGGGGTGATGGGGTCTGGAGATCCGGTAGGGGTGATGGGGTCTGGAGATCCGGTAGGGGTGATGGGGTCTGGAGATCCGGTAGGGGTGATGGGGTCTGGAGATCCGGTAGGGGTGATGGGGTCTGGAGATCCGGTAGGGGTGATGGGGTCTGGAGATCCGGTAGGGGTGATGGGGTCTGGAGATCCGGTAGGGGTGATGGGGTCTGGAGATCCGGTAGGGGTGATGGGGTCTGGAGATCCGGTAGGGGTGATGGGGTCTGGAGATCCGGTAGGGGTGATGGGGTCTGGAGATCCGGTAGGGGTGATGGGGTCTGGAGATCCGGTAGGGGTGATGGGGTCTGGAGATCCGGTAGGGGTGATGGGGTCTGGAGATCCGGTAGGGGTGATGGGGTCTGGAGATCCGGTAGGGGTGATGGGGTCTGGAGATCCGGTAGGGGTGATGGGGTCTGGAGATCCGGTAGGGGTGATGGGGTCTGGAGATCCGGTAGGGGTGATGGGGTCTGGAGATCCGGTAGGGGTGATGGGGTCTGGAGATCCGGTAGGGGTGATGGGGTCTGGAGATCCGGTAGGGGTGATGGGGTCTGGAGATCCGGTAGGGGTGATGGGGTCTGGAGATCCGGTAGGGGTGATGGGGTCTGGAGATCCGGTAGGGGTGGGGTCTGGAGATCCGGTAGGGGTGATGGGGTCTGGAGATCCGGTAGGGGTGATGGGGTCTGGAGATCCGGTAGGGGTGATGGGGTCTGGAGATCCGGTAGGGGTGATGGGGTCTGGAGATCCGGTAGGGGTGATGGGGTCTGGAGATCCGGTAGGGGTGATGGGGTCTGGAGATCCGGTAGGGGTGATGGGGTCTGGAGATCCGGTAGGGGTGATGGGGTCTGGAGATCCGGTAGGGGTGATGGGGTCTGGAGATCCGGTAGGGGTGATGGGGTCTGGAGAACCAGATGTGGCGATGGGGTCTGGAGAACCAGATGTGGCGATGGGGTCTGGAGAACCAGATGTGGCGATGGGGTCTGGAGAACCAGATGTGGCGATGGGGTCTGGAGAACCAGATGTGGCGATGGGGTCTGGAGAACCAGATGTGGCGATGGGGTCTGGAGAACCAGATGTGGCGATGGGGTCTGGGGAACCAGATGTGGCGATGGGGTCTGGAGAACCAGATGTGGCGATGGGGTCTGGAGAACCAGATGTGGCGATGGGGTCTGGAGAACCAGATGTGGCGATGGGGTCTGGAGAACCAGATGTGGCTATGGGGTCTGGGGAACCAGATGTGGCGATGGGGTCTGGAGAACCAGATGTGGCGATGGGGTCTGGGGAACCAGATGTGGCGATGGGGTCTGGGGAACCAGATGTGGCGATGGGGTCTGGGGAACCAGATGTGGCGATGGGGTCTGGGGAACCAGATGTGGCGATGGGGTCTGGGGAACCAGTTGTGGCGATGGGGTCTGGGGAACCAGATGTGGCGATAGGGAACCAGATGTGGCGATGGGGTCTGGGGAACCAGATGTGGCGATGGGGTCTGGGGAACCAGATGTGGCGATGGGGTCTGGGGAACCAGATGTGGCGATGGGGTCTGGAGAACCAGATGTGGCGATGGGGTCTGGAGAACCAGATGTGGCGATGGGGTCTGGAGAACCAGATGGGGCGATGGGGTCTGGAGAACCAGATGGGGCGATGGGGTCTGGAGAACCAGATGTGGCGATGGGGTCTGGAGAACCAGATGTGGCGATGGGGTCTGGAGAACCAGATGTGGCGATGGGGTCTGGAGAACCAGATGTGGCGATGGGGTCTGGAGAACCAGATGTGGCGATGGGGTCTGGAGAACCAGATGTGGCGATGGGGTCTGGAGAACCAGATGTGGCTATGGGGTCTGGAGAACCAGATGTGGCGATGGGGTCTGGAGAACCAGATGTGGCTATGGGGTCTGGGGAACCAGATGTGGCGATGGGGTCTGGAGAACCAGATGTGGCGATGGGGTCTGGGGAACCAGATGTGGCGATGGGGTCTGGGGAACCAGATGTGGCGATGGGGTACCAGATGTGGCGATGGGGTCTGGGGAACCAGATGTGGCGATGGGGTCTGGGGAACCAGATGTGGCGATGGGGTCTGGGGAACCAGATGTGGCGATGGGGTCTGGAGAACCAGATGTGGCGATGGGGTCTGGAGAACCAGATGTGGCGATGGGGTCTGGAGAACCAGATGTGGCGATGGGGTCTGGAGAACCAGATGTGGCGATGGGGTCTGGGGAACCAGATGTGGCGATGGGGTACCAGATGTGGCGATGGGGTCTGGGGAACCAGATGTGGCGATGGGGTCTGGGGAACCAGTTGTGGCGATGGGGTCTGGGGAACCAGATGTGGCGATAGGGAACCAGATGTGGCGATGGGGTCTGGGGAACCAGATGTGGCGATGGGGTCTGGGGAACCAGATGTGGCGATGGGGTCTGGAGAACCAGATGTGGCGATGGGGTCTGGAGAACCAGATGTGGCGATGGGATCTGGAGAACCAGATGTGGCGATGGGGTCTGGAGAACCAGATGTGGCGATGGGGTCTGGAGAACCAGATGTGGCTATGGGGTCTGGGGAACCAGATGTGGCGATGGGGTCTGGAGAACCAGATGTGGCGATGGGGTCTGGGGAACCAGATGTGGCGATGGGGTCTGGGGAACCAGATGTGGCGATGGGGTCTGGGGAACCAGATGTGGCGATGGGGTACCAGATGTGGCGATGGGGTCTGGGAACCAGATGTGGCGATAGGGAACCAGATGTGGCGATGGGGTCTGGGGAACCAGATGTGGCGATGGGGTCTGGGGAACCAGATGTGGCGATGGGGTCTGGAGAACCAGATGTGGCGATGGGGTCTGGAGAACCAGATGTGGCGATGGGGTCTGGAGAACCAGATGTGGCGATGGGGTCTGGAGAACCAGATGTGGCGATGGGGTCTGGAGAACCAGATGTGGCGATGGGGTCTGGAGAACCAGATGTGGCGATGGGGTCTGGGGAACCAGATGTGGCGATGGGGTCTGGGGAACCAGATGTGGCGATAGGGAACCAGATGTGGCGATGGGGTCTGGGGAACCAGATGTGGCGATGGGGTCTGGGGAACCAGTTGTGGCGATGGGGTCTGGGGAACCAGATGTGGCGATAGGGAACCAGATGTGGCGATGGGGTCTGGGGAACCAGATGTGGCGATGGGGTCTGGGGAACCAGTTGTGGCGATGGGGTCTGGGGAACCAGATGTGGCGATAGGGAACCAGATGTGGCGATGGGGTCTGGGGAACCAGATGTGGCGATGGGGTCTGGGGAACCAGATGTGGCGATGGGGTCTGGGGAACCAGATGTGGCGATGGGGTCTGGAGAACCAGATGTGGCGATGGGGTCTGGAGAACCAGATGTGGCGATGGGGTCTGGAGAACCAGATGTGGCGATGGGGTCTGGAGAACCAGATGTGGCGATGGGGTCTGGAGAACCAGATGTGGCGATGGGGTCTGGAGAACCAGATGTGGCGATGGGGTCTGGAGAACCAGATGTGGCGATGGGGTCTGGAGAACCAGATGTGGCGATGGGGTCTGGAGAACCAGATGTGGCGATGGGGTCTGGGGAACCAGATGTGGCGATGGGGTCTGGGGAACCAGATGTGGCGATGGGGTCTGGGGAACCAGTTGTGGCGATGGGGTCTGGGGAACCAGATGTGGCGATAGGGAACCAGATGTGGCGATGGGGTCTGGGGAACCAGATGTGGCGATGGGGTCTGGGGAACCAGTTGTGGCGATGGGGTCTGGGGAACCAGTTGTGGCGATGGGGTCTGGGGAACCAGATGTGGCGATAGGGAACCAGATGTGGCGATGGGGTCTGGGGAACCAGATGTGGCGATGGGGTCTGGGGAACCAGATGTGGCGATGGGGTCTGGGGAACCAGTTGTGGCGATGGGGTCTGGGGAACCAGATGTGGCGATGGGGTCTGGAGAACCAGATGTGGCGATGGGGTCTGGAGAACCAGATGTGGCGATGGGGTCTGGAGAACCAGATGTGGCGATGGGGTCTGGAGAACCAGATGTGGCGATGGGGTCTGGAGAACCAGATGTGGCTATGGGGTCTGGAGAACCAGATGTGGCGATGGGGTCTGGAGAACCAGATGTGGCGATGGGGTCTGGGGAACCAGATGTGGCGATGGGGTCTGGGGAACCAGATGTGGCGATGGGGTCTGGGGAACCAGATGTGGCGATGGGGTACCAGATGTGGCGATGGGGTCTGGGGAACCAGATGTGGCGATGGGGTCTGGGGAACCAGTTGTGGCGATGGGGTCTGGGGAACCAGATGTGGCGATAGGGAACCAGATGTGGCGATGGGGTCTGGGGAACCAGATGTGGCGATGGGGTCTGGGGAACCAGATGTGGCGATGGGGTCTGGGGAACCAGATGTGGCGATGGGGTCTGGAGAACCAGATGTGGCGATGGGGTCTGGAGAACCAGATGTGGCGATGGGGTCTGGAGAACCAGATGTGGCGATGGGGTCTGGAGAACCAGATGTGGCGATGGGGTCTGGAGAACCAGATGTGGCGATGGGGTCTGGAGAACCAGATGTGGCGATGGGGTCTGGAGAACCAGATGTGGCGATGGGGTCTGGAGAACCAGATGTGGCGATGGGGTCTGGGGAACCAGATGTGGCGATGGGGTCTGGGGAACCAGATGTGGCGATAGGGAACCAGATGTGGCGATGGGGTCTGGGGAACCAGATGTGGCGATGGGGTCTGGGGAACCAGTTGTGGCGATGGGGTCTGGGGAACCAGATGTGGCGATAGGGAACCAGATGTGGCGATGGGGTCTGGGGAACCAGATGTGGCGATGGGGTCTGGGGAACCAGTTGTGGCGATGGGGTCTGGGGAACCAGATGTGGCGATAGGGAACCAGATGTGGCGATGGGGTCTGGGGAACCAGATGTGGCGATGGGGTCTGGGGAACCAGATGTGGCGATGGGGTCTGGGGAACCAGATGTGGCGATGGGGTCTGGAGAACCAGATGTGGCGATGGGGTCTGGAGAACCAGATGTGGCGATGGGGTCTGGAGAACCAGATGTGGCGATGGGGTCTGGGAGAACCAGATGTGGCGATGGGGTCTGGAGAACCAGATGTGGCGATGGGGGTCTGGGAAGACCAGATGTGGCGATGGGGTCTGGAGAACCAGATGTGGCGATGGGGTCTGGAGAACCAGATGTGGCGATGGGGTCTGGGGAACCAGATGTGGCGATGGGGTCTGGGGAACCAGATGTGGCGATAGGGAACCAGATGTGGCGATGGGGTCTGGGAACCAGATGTGGCGATGGGGTCTGGGGAACCAAGATGTGGCGATGGGGTCTGGGGAACCAGATGTGGCGATAGGGAACCAGATGTGGCGATGGGGTCTGGGGAACCAGATGTGGCGATGGGGTCTGGGAACCAGATGTGGCGATGGGGTCTGGGAACCAGATGTGGCGATGGGGTCTGGAGAACCAGATGTGGCGATGGGGTCTGGGAGAACCAGATGTGGCGATGGGGGTCTGGAGAACCAGATGTGGCGATGGGGTCTGGAGAACCAGATGTGGCGATGGGGTCTGGAGAACCAGATGTGGCGATGGGGTCTGGAGAACCAGATGTGGCGATGGGGTCTGGGGAACCAGATGTGGCGATGGGGTCTGGGAACCAGATGTGGCGATGGGGTCTGGGGAACCAGATGTGGCGATGGGGTCTGGGGAACCAGTTGTGGCGATGGGGTCTGGGGAACCAGATGTGGCGATAGGGAACCAGATGTGGCGATGGGGTCTGGGGAACCAGATGTGGCGATGGGGTCTGGGGAACCAGATGTGGCGATGGGGTCTGGAGAACCAGATGTGGCGATGGGGTCTGGAGAACCAGATGTGGCGATGGGGTCTGGAGAACCAGATGTGGCGATGGGGTCTGGAGAACCAGATGTGGCGATGGGGTCTGGAGAACCAAATGTGGCTATGGGGTCTGGGGAACCAGATGTGGCGATGGGGTCTGGAGAACCAGATGTGGCGATGGGGTCTGGGGAACCAGATGTGGCGATGGGGTCTGGGGAACCAGATGTGGCGATGGGGTCTGGGGAACCAGATGTGGCGATGGGGTACCAGATGTGGCGATGGGGTCTGGGGAACCAGATGTGGCGATAGGGAACCAGATGTGGCGATGGGGTCTGGGGAACCAGATGTGGCGATGGGGTCTGGGGAACCAGATGTGGCGATGGGGTCTGGAGAACCAGATGTGGCGATGGGGTCTGGAGAACCAGATGTGGCGATGGGGTCTGGAGAACCAGATGTGGCGATGGGGTCTGGAGAACCAGATGTGGCGATGGGGTCTGGAGAACCAGATGTGGCGATGGGGTCTGGAGAACCAGATGTGGCGATGGGGTCTGGAGAACCAGATGTGGCGATGGGGTCTGGAGAACCAGATGTGGCGATGGGGTCTGGGGAACCAGATGTGGCGATGGGGTCTGGGGAACCAGATGTGGCGATAGGGAACCAGATGTGGCGATGGGGTCTGGGGAACCAGATGTGGCGATGGGGTCTGGGGAACCAGTTGTGGCGATGGGGTCTGGGGAACCAGATGTGGCGATAGGGAACCAGATGTGGCGATGGGGTCTGGGGAACCAGATGTGGCGATGGGGTCTGGGGAACCAGTTGTGGCGATGGGGTCTGGGGAACCAGATGTGGCGATAGGGAACCAGATGTGGCGATGGGGTCTGGGGAACCAGATGTGGCGATGGGGTCTGGGGAACCAGATGTGGCGATGGGGTCTGGGGAACCAGATGTGGCGATGGGGTCTGGGGAACCAGATGTGGCGATGGGGTCTGGAGAACCAGATGTGGCGATGGGGTCTGGAGAACCAGATGTGGCGATGGGGTCTGGAGAACCAGATGTGGCGATGGGGTCTGGAGAACCAGATGTGGCGATGGGGTCTGGAGAACCAGATGTGGCGATGGGGTCTGGAGAACCAGATGTGGCGATGGGGTCTGGGGAACCAGATGTGGCGATGGGGTCTGGGGAACCAGATGTGGCGATGGGGTCTGGGGAACCAGTTGTGGCGATGGGGTCTGGGGAACCAGATGTGGCGATAGGGAACCAGATGTGGCGATGGGGTCTGGGGAACCAGATGTGGCGATGGGGTCTGGGGAACCAGTTGTGGCGATGGGGTCTGGGGAACCAGTTGTGGCGATGGGGTCTGGGGAACCAGATGTGGCGATAGGGAACCAGATGTGGCGATGGGGTCTGGGGAACCAGATGTGGCGATGGGGTCTGGGGAACCAGTTGTGGCGATGGGGTCTGGGGAACCAGATGTGGCGATGGGGTCTGGAGAACCAGATGTGGCGATGGGGTCTGGAGAACCAGATGTGGCGATGGGGTCTGGAGAACCAGATGTGGCGATGGGGTCTGGAGAACCAGATGTGGCGATGGGGTCTGGAGAACCAGATGTGGCGATGGGGTCTGGAGAACCAGATGTGGCGATGGGGTCTGGAGAACCAGATGTGGCGATGGGGTCTGGAGAACCAGATGTGGCTATGGGGTCTGGGGAACCAGATGTGGCGATGGGGTCTGGAGAACCAGATGTGGCGATGGGGTCTGGGGAACCAGATGTGGCGATGGGGTCTGGGGACCCAGATGTGGCGATGGGGTCTGGGGAACCAGATGTGGCGATGGGGTACCAGATGTGGCGATGGGGTCTGGGGAACCAGATGTGGCGATGGGGTCTGGGGAACCAGTTGTGGCGATGGGGTCTGGGGAACCAGATGTGGCGATAGGGAACCAGATGTGGCGATGGGGTCTGGGGAACCAGATGTGGCGATGGGGTCTGGGGAACCAGATGTGGCGATGGGGTCTGGGGAACCAGATGTGGCGATGGGGTCTGGAGAACCAGATGTGGCGATGGGGTCTGGAGAACCAGATGTGGCGATGGGGTCTGGAGAACCAGATGTGGCGATGGGGTCTGGAGAACCAGATGTGGCGATGGGGTCTGGAGAACCAGATGTGGCGATGGGGTCTGGAGAACCAGATGTGGCGATGGGGTCTGGAGAACCAGATGTGGCGATGGGGTCTGGGGAACCAGATGTGGCGATGGGGTCTGGGGAACCAGATGTGGCGATGGGGTCTGGGGAACCAGATGTGGCGATAGGGAACCAGATGTGGCGATGGGGTCTGGGGAACCAGATGTGGCGATGGGGTCTGGGGAACCAGTTGTGGCGATGGGGTCTGGGGAACCAGATGTGGCGATAGGGAACCAGATGTGGCGATGGGGTCTGGGGAACCAGATGTGGCGATGGGGTCTGGGGAACCAGTTGTGGCGATGGGGTCTGGGGAACCAGATGTGGCGATAGGGAACCAGATGTGGCGATGGGGTCTGGGGAACCAGATGTGGCGATGGGGTCTGGGGAACCAGATGTGGCGATGGGGTCTGGGGAACCAGATGTGGCGATGGGGTCTGGAGAACCAGATGTGGCGATGGGGTCTGGAGAACCAGATGTGGCGATGGGGTCTGGAGAACCAGATGTGGCGATGGGGTCTGGAGAACCAGATGTGGCGATGGGGTCTGGAGAACCAGATGTGGCGATGGGGTCTGGAGAACCAGATGTGGCGATGGGGTCTGGAGAACCAGATGTGGCGATGGGGTCTGGGGAACCAGATGTGGCGATGGGGTCTGGGGAACCAGATGTGGCGATGGGGTCTGGGGAACCAGATGTGGCGATGGGGTCTGGGGAACCAGATGTGGCGATGGGGTCTGGGGAACCAGATGTGGCGATGGGGTCTGGGGAACCAGATGTGGCGATGGGGTCTGGGGAACCAGATGTGGCGATGGGGTCTGGGGAACCAGTTGTGGCGATGGGGTCTGGGGAACCAGATGTGGCGATAGGGAACCAGATGTGGCGATGGGGTCTGGGGAACCAGATGTGGCGATGGGGTCTGGGGAACCAGTTGTGGCGATGGGGTCTGGGGAACCAGTTGTGGCGATGGGGTCTGGGGAACCAGATGTGGCGATAGGGAACCAGATGTGGCGATGGGGTCTGGGGAACCAGATGTGGCGATGGGGTCTGGGGAACCAGTTGTGGCGATGGGGTCTGGGGAACCAGTTGTGGCGATGGGGTCTGGGGAACCAGATGTGGCGATAGGGAACCAGATGTGGCGATGGGGTCTGGGGAACCAGATGTGGCGATGGGGTCTGGGGAACCAGATGTGGCGATGGGGTCTGGGGAACCAGATGTGGCGATGGGGTCTGGGGAACCAGATGTGGCGATGGGGTCTGGGGAACCAGATGTGGCGATGGGGTCTGGGGAACCAGATGTGGCGATGGGGTCTGGGGAACCAGATGTGGCGATGGGGTCTGGGGAACCAGTTGTGGCGATGGGGTCTGGGGAACCAGTTGTGGCGATGGGGTCTGGGGAACCAGTTGTGGCGATGGGGTCTGGGGAACCAGTTGTGGCGATGGGGTCTGGGGAACCAGTTGTGGTGGTGGAGCGTTGAAGGCGTGACGTTCGAAGGTAGGAGAAACGTCTGTATATTCTCCTCATACTCTTGACACATCAGTTTGTTGATCCTCCATCGCAGATTTTATCTTGGCCTCCAAAGCTGGGTTGTTTTCACGAGTGCGACTGGCCATCGTGTCTAGTAATAATTGATGAGCTTTGCCAAGCGTCTGCAGCTTGGCAAAGTTACAGACGCTTGATGATTGCATGATTGCATAAACGGCATTCAAGTTGTCCATTTGTGCATCTGGATTGTTTCTTTTTAAGTATTGTTGAACAAGTTCCTCGGTAGATGACGGTAGGCGTTTTGTCAGCAAACTGCAATTGACTGGGGCCACTTTGTAGAGGGACGGAGGCCTTCATACCCTCCACCATGGCCGTTGGAAGAGGGCCATGTGTTCCCTCCACCTGGTTTAATCTTGGTAAGCTCCACGCTCTTTTTGTGGGCAGGGGACCTGGTATATGTTTTGGTTGGGGCTTCTGCTCTTCTGTAGGCCGAGAAGGGGGGGGAGTTCGTTTGAATCCTTTTAAGCCATTCGAGGCATCTTAAGTTCCAGGCGTGGTGTGCCTTGGAGCAGTTTGGGCACTTAGCTTGGACAGGCTGTTTTGCCATGTTTATCAAGGCATATTTTCGTGTTGTGGAGCCGGCTGCAGACTCCACGCCTCACTGGATGTTGTCATCCGTCCATGTGAGGTCCTAATCTGACACTTGAAGCATCTGAGGGGCTCTAGGGTGTATAACATTTGTTGGACCACGCCCCAAATATCAATTTTCTCTGGAATCTATCCTTTTACTGTGTGAAAAACTGGTCAGGTTTCCTGCTTCTTGGATTTCACCCGGTATCTTTCTGCTGACGCCACATAATTCAGCTTTCCGAAATGCTTTAGGGCCATGTGCAAGGGATAGTGGAGGTCAATGATTTTCCGTATTTTGTCCTCTGGCTTGAGTTCGTTGCATTTCCTGTAATTTTTAAGAATCGTTATAAACTGTCTCGTCTTTAGGCCTCGGAATATATTCGCCTCTGAGGTTTGGCTTTGCTCTGATCTTGAGCTGGGGGTACTCTTTATTTTTCAGGTCCACTACAGTGGCGTACGAGGACTTACCCTCAGCATCCTGCACCTTGAAGACTGGCAGTAGGGATTTTGTCTGGGTAGATGGAGTGTTCATCGGTGGAGGCCCCTCTTTTTAATTGGTCTTAGTGGAGTGGTTCGTCCTGTTGGCTTTGGTCACAGGATGGTAAATGCATCACTGTCAGAACTTGAACTGGAGAGAGTCTTCCTTTTGTGATCGGGAGCAGCAACGTTTGTTCCCACAGAATCTGGTGGTCCATTCTATCAATAGGATCGTCTGGATCACTACCCCCAGATTTAGATCACCATCGCTAGATCGTGTAGGCCTCTTGTTGTGCTGATCTCTCCCCTGTACACTGCAATACACCTCGATATCGGAAAGATTTATATTACATTTGAGACACTCCAGCGGTATTCCAATGTTACTGTACTAATTGGGCATGAGAGCTGAGTGGACAGCGCTCGGTATTCGTAGTCCTTCGGTTCCAGGTTCGATCCCCGGTGGAGGGAGAAACAAATGGGCAGTTTATTCACCCTGAGGCATTGATTGATTGATGAAGATTAAGCCACCCAAGAGGTGGCACGGGCATGAATAGCCCGTAAGTGGTACAATTTTTTTTCTCGGTATTCTGAGTTTGCATTTAACCATCAACCTGCTATCGCGGGGGAGGATACTGCTTCACAGTCTTTATGAGGGTGTCCAGCTGCTGAACACCTTTGTTGACCAGAAGGGTGGCTGTGTTGATGGCTTCAGGGTGGCCAATGCATGATTCAGGAACTCTTAAAGCTCTTCCAAAGTCATTGGTTGCTTCACATTCCAGAAGATAGTGAAGTAATGGCTTTTCTGTGACAGTTTGGCAGAAGATGCACTCTCTCTGTCGGGGTTCACCAATCTCCCAGTTGCATCTGTACCCTAGACGTAGTCTATATAACCTAACTGCTATTTCCCTGTGGATTCCTTTTGGGATATTTAACCTTTCTAATTTGGTTGCCTGAAGATACCATGTTGCAGATGGCGAACCTTCAGCTATTCTCTGGTGTAGGTAGGCTTTGTTGAGATGTGAGAGTTTTTTGATGTTGATGTTTTTTATGTTCTCTAGGCTGGGTTGAATTGTTTTATGTATCACTGGATGACGAGTTGCCAATTTAGCAATTTCATCAGCTTTTTCATTTAATGGGATTCCAATATGGGATGGGATCCAGTTTAAACTTTTGAGTCCTTTGCCTTTAGCGACTGCTCCGAGATACAAAATGGTGGTAATTATTTCCACATTATCTTATCACTGTTTTTGTCCTAGTATTTGAAGTGCAGCTTTTGAGTCTGTGTGTATGATTGCATTTTGAGTGTTATGTGCAATCACATATGCGAATGCCTGTTGTATGGCAAACAGCTCAGTTTGGGTTGATGATACTAGTCCTCCCAGTCTCCAATATGCCTGTACGCTGGTCGTGCAAAGAGCAGCGCCAGCACTCTCATATTCTGTGTCCACCGATCCGTCTATGAATATGAGGGTGGCTCCTGCTACTGCTATGCTATACATTTGCTCTTCTATTATGCGCCTTAGGATTGTCAGGTCATAGGCAGCCTTTTTCATTGGAGACTTTCTATTACTATTTTGAAAGTAGACTCTTCCCACGGCGCGGAAGGAGTGTAATTTGGGTGTGGATGATCACCCTCTCTATCAAGAATCATGTTTTTTAAATGTAGTCTGTTTAGGACTTTTCCTGCTCTTGCAACCCAAGAGTTTCCATTGTTTTGGCCAAGTCCAACCACCAAGGCCTGCCGTACTGGGATTGGATCAGAAGAAATAATTATCTTACTGACAATTGTAGCTGTCCTTTGTGATATTCTTTCTTGTAGAGAGGGCAAACCCGTCTCCAGTCTAAGAGTTTCAAGCCTGGTCCACATGGGGGGGCTCCCAGTGCGGCTCTCATAGCATTGTTTTGGGCAACTTCAAGCTTTTTCCACTGTTGGTGTGACAGATTTGTGAGTGCAGGTGCGGCATAATCGATCACTGATCTGACTGCCTGTACATAGTATGTGCGCAGGACTTGCAGATTGGCTCCTCCAGAAAGGGAGGTTAGCGACCTGAGAATTGCCGTCCGGGCCGCAGTTCGCTCTCTCAAGTAAGTGACCTCAGCATTAAAATTCATGTGTGTGTCCAGGCTGATTCCTAGATACTGATAGGTGTCGACCCATTCAATTGGTTGACCCTGTACTGTAAGTTGGATGTTGGGCTTCGCTATTTTTATGGGCATGGCCTTTGACTTTGAGGGGTTGAGTTTGATCCCAATCTGTTTTGCCTCTTTATTGATGCAGTCTAAGCATTTGGGTGCAAGGCGCGCCGCATCCCTTCCTTTTATGATGATGACAAAGTCGTCCGCGTAGTTTAACAGCCTGCAGTGATGTGGAAGTTTCAACCTCATTATTCTTTCCATTAAACAGTTGTAGAGAAGAGGGCTGAGAATACCCCCTTGTGGTGTACCATTTTCGTGTCTTTTCTACTCAGACTGTGCCATGAAGTTTTACTCGTGCTTCTCTGTTTGAGAGTTGTAATACATTCCACTGTGCCAACCCCTCTTCTATAAGCATACATATCATGGTGCAGTTTAGGCATTTTCCACTCCAGTCTGTTGAGTGCCATTCTGTCAGCCGTCTTGGCTGCACAGCTTTGGAGAGAGATGGGCCTGGGATTAGCTGGATCTTTGGGTTTTGGGATCGGCACTATGTCTGCTCTATTCCAAGCAAAAGGTCTAGTTTGAGAAGTCCAGGCTAAATTAATTAACCTTAGGTATGCAGCGTCTCCCTCTGGGCCGAGGTTTCTAATCATTTTATAGGTTATTTTGTCGGCTCCAGGGGATGTATCCTTGGAGTTTTTCTTAGCCCGATTGAGCTCATCCAGTGTGAAGGGGGCATTAGTGTCAGAGACTTCTTCACATGCTGTAAGGATTCTGTGCCACCTTTCTTCCTCTAGTCCGGTCTGTACTGCTAATACATCTGGTGGAAGTTGATTGCTGGCTGCTCTCTGCAAACCTGGTTGCCAGTACTTCGGCTTCCTGTTGAGGATCCTTGGGGTGTGGAGCTTTAGGTGTATTATTCCCTTTGGCTCGGTGAATTTGCTGCCACATCTCTCAGAGAAGTGTGTTCATTCAGGTGTGAACACCATTCCAGCCACTTTTGTTCATTTATTTGTCTGGTCTCTCGATGCACATGTTCCTTGACCTCACAAAGTAAGATCCTGTTGCGGTCACTTGGCTGCATTTTGTATAGCTTTCTTGTTCTGTTGAGTCTATGGCTGAGTTCTTTGACACGTTCCCAATAGTACCAATGATCTTTATGGTGTCCGGTGGACTGTTTTTTCAGTGGGATTGAGTGGTTCGCTGCACTTTGAATCGCTTTGACAAATTTTTGTTCTGCCTGATTGTCTTCGGGAAGATCATAGTTTCTTTGCCACTCTGAAATGAGGTTTTGAAATCGGTCCCAGTTTGCTAAAGCAAAGTTCCAGGCTTCAGATGAAGGCGGAGGTGGGGTGGGTAGGTTTAACTGAAGATCAATTTGGACCCCATAGTGGTCGCTTGTGAGTGTGGGCTCAACTGACCATGTTGCTGCATCTCTTAGGGAGGCTGAAACGAAGGTTGGGTCTAATCTGCCTCCTTGGATGTGGGTAGGTTCATTCTTGTTTAGGATTTGTATTTCTGGAAGCTGGTCCAGTAGATGTGTAATGTCAATGCCGGCTTCATTTGTTCTGTTCGAGCCCAGTGCTTATCGATGATAGGCATTAAAATCTCCACAAATGATTGTGTTTGTTTTTGTCGCGTGTCCAAATAAGAGATCCATTTCGGCATGTGGAGGCCTGTACACATTGAACACTTCAAGTTTGTCATGTCTTAGCTCAATGGTAACTCCCATTACCTCTGTCCCTGCTCCACAATTGGGTGGGCTGGTTATGGACTTGGAGATCAGGTCACATTTTACATAGATTGCACATCCCCTGGATTGCCCATTGATCCATGGAAGGAAGAAGCCTCGATAGCCTTAGATTTTAGGTTTTAATCCGGCTCGAAGCAAGCTCTCCTGTAGTATTAGGATGTCTATGCCCTTGGTTGCTGCTATGCATTGCAAGTGTTGCAATTTAGTGCACAGTCCTTGCGCATTCCATTGCAGGATCTTTAGACCTCTAGGTTCTTGGAATTTGCTGATAATTCCGTGGTATCCATGGAGTCTGATGAACACGCCATGGAAGTTGCAATTGGTGTATAGGTTCTTAGTGGACCTGAAATTGACTCATCAATGTCGCTTTCCGACGAGCTTGACTATCTGTTTTTTATGGGGGTGTCTCCTGCCCTGCTGTCTTGACGGTGTGGATATTACATCTTCGAATTTCTTGAGCCTGTGCTCAATTGTCTTCCGAGTCTCTGTGGTTTGCTTGATTCCATGTGAAGACAGCAGACTTTCGATCAACTCGGTGATCAAAGTTTTGAGCATTGGCCAGAGAGCGTCCAGTTCAGTGGGAGCACCATTTAATGCTGTGCAGGTTTGGGGCCTAGTAGCTTTTAGACCCTTCTCGGTGGTAACTTTGACACTGGAATTGCTACTCCTATTGGCCCCAGTGTGATTGCTGGATGAAATGGGAGGCCGACTGCTTTGAACATGATTCTTGTGTCCTCCATCTTTCTTTTCGTCCTGTACAGAGGTCTTCTCACCCTTCACCATGGCCGATGGTGAAGGGCCGTGTGCCCCCTCTTCCTGAGTGGGTAGACCCCACGCGGTTTTAGTGGGCATGGGAGCTGGTATTCGTTTTGGTGGAGGTTTCGGCTCCGCTGTTGGCGTGGTGGAGTTCGTTTGAAGCCTTTTGAGCCTTTCAGGGCATTTCAAGTTCCAGGCATGATGTGCCTTGGAACAATTTGGGCATTTTGCCTGAACAGGGTGGTTTGCCTTGAGTTTATCAATACATGTTTTTGTGTCATGGGGCTGGCTGCAGACTCCCGCTCGCCAAGGTGTCTGGCCAGTAACTAAGGCCTGGGAAACAAGGGAGGCCTGTACTAGATTTTTCTCAAGATGGCATCTGTTTACAATCACCCCTGGCTACGATATGGGTGACCCCTTTACACCACGGGACACTTGAATGGTGCCTGGCACCCTATGGCATGTATATACGCCATGCGCACGGTGGGACATGTTACTCATAGTGTGTATATACGCCATACACAGTTAAAGGGTTAAATGAGTGTGTGGACGCTACCGCCAAGGTAGCTATCTGCGCCTGTCCCATCTGAAGTATAGGTATTCCTTATTCCGACTTCTACCCAGTTATTCATTCCTCAATCGTTGGCCGTTGGCAGTGTTATTGGTCTGCTGTTACCAGTAACACGCTGCGTGCTCTTAAGGCTGGCGTCCCCGTGGCCTTCCTCCTACCACCGTAACCGGCATTGGGGAAACGGCTCTGGTGAGGTTACGTATTGGCCATATCTGTTTAACTCGCGGGCACTTAGAGCCGCCATTTTCCTTATTTACCGAATTGTTGTCCCTCTTACGGTCGTGCATATCCTTGTTGAATGTCTTGACTTCTAGAATGTGCATGCGTCTTGCTTGCCGACTCTCCCTCGCGGAACCTGTCCCTCAATAGAATCCTTGGTGAATCAGATGTTTTTGATGTTCACCTTATGCGCTTTTGTTCTCGTATTTGCATACTTAATGATATTTAACGCCTTTTGAATATTCCACACTTTTGACGGTGCTACATAGCCTTCCCGGCATTGTGCCTTCTTTTGATAATTACTTGCTCACTTTATCAAAACCCCCATACACAGCATGAACTGCCTCAAAATATGCTGACCATAGTGTCACTTGACCACAATCTTTTCCCTAAAGATGTCAATACATTCCAGCGATGAGTAGAACCAGCACAAAATTAATACATACGCAGAACAGTCAAAGAATTTGACAGTCTGTAGACCACACTCTGCTACTTTTACTCTCACCAAGTTCAGGTTGTGTCCAGCTAAGGTGACAAAGATGGCACATGTTATCTTATGCGTTATTGTATGCATACGAGGTATTATTGTAAGACTGACCACAGCAGTTTGATAGTGAAATTTTCTCATTAAGAAAATCCACGATAGTGTTAGATCCTTGGCTCCATGAGAAAAGATGGGGATGAATATAAAAAAACGTTCCACAGGCTCACAGTCTTTAATTAATGTATCAGACAGTAAATGTCAATTTATGTGTGAAAGATGTCTGGAGTGGATTCTACACTTATTGAATAATAGTTTGACTATTTTTCTTCAAGTATAGTTTATAGAACCTGTTGTCCCAGTAATTCAATAAATTCCTCACACATATTTGCAGATAAATATGACGGATTCCATTGTCCAGAATTTTCATTCATTGAGATGTTCCTACAAGAAAGGGTCAAATTCACTCAGCATCCCTAGTATACCTAAATAGTTCTCATTTTTTGCTGACTCAATAATCTGATTTTCTCCACAAAATTGCAAACCTCTAGAGGCAGGAATGGGAATTACAGAACCCACAAAGTGGCAACACTTTATGGCAATAATCCTGCTGACCGATGTTGCTCAAGTAATAAAGAATCTACACTTCCATTTTCATTTTCTTTGTTGTATCAAATGTGATATCATGCACTTTCAATGTTCTCCAGTTTCTTGTTCTACAATATATTTCTGTGCTTCCAGTCATTGAACGCCAAACGTACAAAGGAGACATTTATTCTTGGACAATAGGCGACATGCAAAGCAGTACAAACGGTCTTGGGATAGTGAATAGAGTAGCCATTCACGTTTTACATACTCGGCATTCTGCAGTTCACGTTTGAACACAGTTTGATAAATAACTTTCCTTCATATTCTCTAATCTAACTGTTTTATACACTCTGCGTGAATTTGAAAGGTTGCTGTAATGATTGTCATGATGAGGTGTAATGATCTGGTGCTCAGATCATGGTTCTCCCCTCCTTCCTTCTCCCTCTCTCCCCTTTTCTCCCCTCCCATTGCCCGTCATTTGTCTCCCCCCTCTTCCTCCTCCCCTTTTGCCCATTTGTCAAGGGCCAACAGGCTGACCTGAGGGTGGTCTTGCTAGCGGGTCCTCGGTACCTAGGCTCCCCGCACTCCATTCCCTCTCGGTTCCCTCTCCATCCACCTCTCAATTCCCTCTCTTCCCCTCTCACTGGTTCCTTCCCCATACCAAACGAGTCAAATGTCCCTACCCTTTATCTTGAAGGAGACGGGGTTGAACATAATTTATCAGTTTCCATAAACATTGCTCTGATGGGCCCCAGGCTCGGGTCGTCCACTACAGTGGCACCGTGTCCCCTTCGCATAGCTGGGAGAGCTGACTAAACCTTCAAGAATTTCATGTATCCTTCCACTGCAGATCATGGAAGGTGATTGGTGGTAGATAAGTGCCAAGTCCTTATTGACCCTGGAGAACCAGACCTCAGCCCTAGTTTTAAATGGTTGGGTGTAGCCAATTAATGGGTGGAACCCTGGGGCTGTATTAGATTGTGGGAGGAGCAAATCCTTTCCACCGGTAAGCTGGTAAAAAAAAATTCGGCAGTGTGTTCTGGAGCTTAGAGGGGTACAGGTCCCCTTGACCTGTGGGAGGCAAGCCGTCTACAACTTGGCCTCAGTGCGGTTTTAAGGTATTGTGCACTTGATGTCCTCAGTAGATACCCATTTTGCTTCTTAGGATGTGCTAGGACCTTTCAAATTTGATTTTATTGGTTCCAATGGTATTCAGTTAATTCCCCTTGTTTTTTTTTATTTATGTTTTTCTACTTTGTCATTTTTGTGTGCTGTGTTGACTTGGAAAGTTCCCGTGTTCTCCATCTTATGAATATTAAAGTCGCTCTGGAATCCCCCTTCAGTTCAGTAAGATTACAGTATTAATCCTTTAAGATTCATTTACTTGCCCCTTTGACTTCCATGATTATTTAGTCCTTCCTTTTTGGGGAAAACAATAATTTTGACACTTATGTTTTGGGAAGGTGGTGGCAGTGTTTAATGATTCTAATTATTAGTTATAAATTAATAACCTCTATTCTTGTTGTGTCCTCCTCATTTAATATTCAGCTTATATTCGTGACAGTCCAGTGAGGGGTCATACTGAACAGTGTTAAGCTGGACATACAGTGTTAAGCTGGGGTATTGGATGAAGGGAAAGAGTAGAGAGAAGTAAGGAGAGCGCTCAAAATTATTACAAAAGAGGGCAAGGGTTATTACAGAGGGACAATTACGAATCCAGTAATCTATTGTGTTGGTAACATTAATATTCCATAGCCCTGGATCTGTCTCTTGAATTGCAAACTCCTTTACTGTTACAGATTTGGGCATTTCCTCTTGTAAGATGTCACCATCAGCAGCAACAGGCAATGATGGTATGTCTGCTGAAACTGGATGATTGGTAGCAGGAATGGTTGTAGGTGTGGATGCTGTATCTGAAGGAACAGTACTAGTGGCTGACATTGTAGGTGTGGATGCTATATCTGAATGACAGAACTAGTGCCTGACATTGCAGGAGTGGATGCTGTATCTGAAGGAACAGTACTAGTGGCTGACATTGCTGGTGTGGATGCTGTATCTGAAGGAACAGTACTAGTGGCTGACATTGCTGGTGTGGATGCTGTATCTGAAGGAACAGTACTAGTGGCTGACATTGCTGGTGTGGATGCTGTATCTGAAGGAACAGTACTAGTGGCTGACATTGTAGGAGTGGATGCTATATCTGAAGAAATCGTGAGTGGTTGTCGTTTCATCTGAGTTGAACCACGATGTTAATTTTGGAAGTTTTCCTATTTTCTCCTCCTGCAGCGCTCTACCTCTTCTGTGCTCTACTCAAAACTGTTTCATTTCTGCTGAAATGATTTTTCTTGTTGAAATATATATCTTAAATATTTAGCATTTGGTCCTACACCAGGATGTAGGGATGTATTATATAAGTGTGCTGGCACCAAAACCTAAATATGTAAACATTCTGCTTCCATAATGAACATGTCCTATGCTCGTGGGGCCCCCAAGCAAGTGCCCCACGGTCCCATGTGGTAAGACGGCTCTGGTTGTATGGTCCCTCGTCCAATATAGTAGTAGTCTTCATCTCTGGTCAGTGTTTTGTGATAACATGGTTCACCAACATGTAGGACATATCAAGATTTAAATGTCAATATTTTGTCCCATTAGGTTTTCAGGCGTATCAAATCAATACAGAAATGTTTGCTATTAGTTGATTGCCACAATGCATCAATAGTATTCTTCCATACACATTAATTTGCTGTATAGACGAGGAAGATTTGAAATGTACTATCCTTGAATGAATTTGTGTACAATGTCACCAATCTGCATATGGGTGGGAGGTCGAGGATATGTAGTTGGAGTGTAGCAACTATGAGAGCTTTGCGTACAGCTACTGGGTGCACAGGGAGAGAGAGGCTCTCGTGGGTTGGCCCTTATCCACTGGATTTACTGGGTCTGATTCTCTGATAGTGAGTTATCAGTGCAACCAGAGCACTCTAAAGGACTTGTCCAAGTATTTTCATCAATATTCTGTAATTACTGAATCACATCTGGGGTCGTCTGGGTTGACGAGCCCAGAGCTGAATGCTCTAATGCGAGAGGCAGTATTTAAGGGTTTAATGCAAACACAAATGAACACAACATTTTCTTTTACAAAACATTTGTGATAATATGTTGGGTAGTTACGATATTTTAAATTGGTGGCAACAAAGATTTTGTCGTGTCAGAGACACTGGGAGGCCTAATTGATCAGTCTCGTGGTCCATTCATGTGTAAATCCTGTGTTAACACTTTCTATGACAACCAATCGGAAACACCTTTTGACACTGCCGGTTTGCAATGAAGTATCCAAGAGTTCCAAGCTGGATACTCTGGCACTGAAAATAAATGGCATGCAGAATCAGCTATTCAGGAATGATGCGTCGTGTTAGCAAGATATAAATTTACTGACAGGAGCAACACTTGTGATGCCACACAGATAATTACATGTTCACCGTCGGGTCTGTGTTAACTCAAACCTACACTGGTTGTTGGTGTTTAGCAGTGTAACTCTGGCTGGTCATGGGAATCTGCATGCATCCAGGAAGACCATATCACAATAAAAAGTCTTGTACTAACAGTAAGCCTGCCTTCTATGCTCGTCCCATAGACTTGTACACACAGCACATGTGTTCCCTGATTGATGTGGTGGAGGCTGACTCCATACAGTTTAAAATGTAGGTATGATGATAGTCCCTCTCCACGCCTCTGTGGTACGTGCTGGAAAATGGGTTTAAACCCACAGTGTGTTGTAGAGTTGTTGCTGTTTGGTGTCTTATGCTGGGAACCCGGCCACATAAAGTCGTGCCAGTCATCCTTATGTTTGCTTCATCACTTTTTCCCGATGATACGTGTACTATAAAGAACATGCCATCCTCAGCCTGGAACACAGACCATATATGTTACCTTGGCTTGACGATATGTGCAGCATCTCTCCCTCTTTTCTTACATGAGTAATGCTTGTGTCAATACTTCTCTACTCCCTTCTTCCCATCCTCAGTTTCATACCGATTTCCAAGTCGTTTGGAAACCCAGAGACCTTCACCAGCTCAACCCCTTCTCTTGATCCTTTATTGTCTGAATGAGGGGTGTTCTGTGTGGGTTCTTCATCCCGTATACACTCCCTTTCTTCCCCAGACCTCCCCTACCCGCCATATTGGCGTTTCTCCTCAACCTCCTCACTCTTCTGTTTCCGTTGTTAGTCCGTCTGACTTTGTCGAGTCTTCAGCCCTCCCCATTGACCAGACAATGACCGTCCAGGCCACTATTCATCCTCTCATCTCGACAGTCCTCATTCTCCATTCCCACTACATAAGAGTTCATCACACATCATTGAAACTACCACACCTGTCTTCCAGTTAGGAAGATATCACATTTAACGTTTCTAACAGAATGGCAAGAATGCCTCGGTCCTCACATAGGCTGTTTCTTCTGACATTGTTCCTGCGTCTCACCCCGTCACGGTAGTATAGTCGACTGACGTCGTTATGGAGGCTACTGGCGTTCACATTCCTTCCTATTATACGGCAACTGATATTCGGCACGCCGCTGTTTTAATCCTTATCCACTCGTTTGAACACTCTTCACCAATGCCTCCATCCTCCCACAATGAAGTTCAGTAGCCATCAGGGCCATTCATGCAGCTAAACCTATCAGTTGGAAATCTTAAGTCGCCTTCATTATTGTTGATACCTTTCTCCAACACATGTTGTGGATGATCGGAAAGATCGAAGATAAATTTGTTCCAAACTTTGTACATGTTCACACATCGCTGCAGTTCAGTTATTGCAGATCTGATGTTGGTAATGAATGAGAGAGTTCGCACTTTTTAGCCTTTATAGCCTGTACTCGTCTATTTCCTCCTTAACGTTGTTGTTAGTCGTGTATTGAATGTGACTGTTTGTCGGAAATTCAGACACTAAATAATTAGCACCTTAGATACCAAGCAAAAACGGTTATGTTAGGAACATACTAACTACTAACTGAATTAAAAAGAAGTTTCAGTGGCTTCTCAAGGAAAATGGGATATTCGCCATGTCACCAATTTGTTTATTTATTTACGCTCAAAACGTATCCTTAAAACACCAGCCTGGGGATTAAATATGAAACAAAAGTATTCTCCAAGACTAAATTTAACTAAATCACAAATAAACCTAAGGTCCACTTCCCTAACCACTACACTGTGCAATGCCCCTTGAGGCGCTCGACAGTTGGTGTGCAACGTGCCTCAGGGATCTCTTGGGTATAGAGTACTATTCAAATCTGGCGTGCGGGGACGCGGGTACGTAATGGATGACTGAGGGCTCCAGTGATTGTCCGCCATTTTGAAAAAATCCCAGTATGTCCCAGGGCCGTGGGGAGCTTCAGTTTCAAGGAAGCAACCAAGTCAGATGCATTCTCTAGGAGCTCGCGGTCCAGGAAAATGACTGAGGACAAAATACGAGACATAATGTATGAGAGCGATGGATGATGATTTAGACTACAATCCAGATAAAGACCTAACACAGATGTCTGACACGAGTGAGTGGGAGAATGAGGTGGAAAAGGTCACCAGTGTATACACGCGCCTATCCCGGCATGCCTCGCTGCCCTGGGTCAACACCTGCTAGAGTCACCACCACCGTATGTGTCCTCTGATGCCAGTTTATTTAGGGATATAACATGTGATGAATCATTCTCGGGCTTCAGTGAAATAGACTTCGATACAAGCAGTGTTGACGAACCGAGTACGAGTAGCGATGGTGTTACTAGGCGGGGTTTTGCCGCCCCAGTAACACGCCGACGCAAGTAGCAGCGTGTCACGCGGCCGGAGGTCAATGACGACAGTGTTCCCTCAACATCAGGTGTTCATGGTAGGCCTACACTACGCAGAACACACTCATCTCCTGGCATACCTATAAGCAGCTCCTGCACACCTATACGCAGCTCTAGCACAAGACGGAGCTGTGCTTTTGGTGCTCGTACTAGTGTTAGCCATGGTGTTGGCGTTAAAGCCAAACCCACAGGTGTACTTGTGTGGGAGGATTGTGAAAATTTTGTCCCACAAATTCCAATATTTGATGGTACCGATGTTGGTGTGACACCGTTATTTGCCTATACAGGTGATGATATGGCTGAAATTGACTGTTTTATGGCGTATTTTGACAAGGAATTCATGGACCTTCAAGTTGCAGAGACGAACAGATATGCTCACAGCCTCATTGACTCAGGCATTTTACTTGCCTCTTGCATGACACGATGGAAAGACACGACAAATGAGGAAATGTGTGTGTTTTAGCATTTAGCATGATAATGATAACATTCTGAAAAACGTGATCCAGGATTATTGGAGCAAAGACAGCCTTGTTCCATCCCCTGTGTTAAACCGGTACATGTCGTGTGATAGGTGTCTGCACTTTGAGAACAATGATAATGAAGACAGACAGGACAGACTTTGGAAGCTGTGGAAGATTTTTAGTGATATGAGAGGAAAGTTCTGTCATTACTTTGTACCAAGGCAGAATGTGGTGATTGATGAATCGCTAGTCCTCTTTAAGGGACGACTTGCGTTCAGGTAGTACATCCCATCAAAGCGGCATTGATTTGGACTATGTTTTTCGTGGTATGTGACTATGAAACTGGTAAAGTCATGGACATGATACTGTATTCAGGTACAGACGTTGACATACCAGGTGAAGATCCACACGGGCTCTCTGGCATTGTCAAAACACTCTTGGAAGCGTTGCTGAACTATTGGCATTCTATTCACGGACAACTACTATATCAATCCCTTGCTGACCAGGTTCCTCCTTGACCACAACACCGGCGTATGTGGCACCGTCAAGGCCCACAGGAGGAAAATGCCAGTGTTTGGTATTGGTATTGCAGTGTGTGATTGTCAGCTGCGAAAGTGTGACAAAATCTTATCAGTGCGCTGGAGCGACAGACGTGACGACAGACGTCCCATTTTTCCTTGAGAGCTTTCTGTAGTTGTACCTTTAAAGCGAGACTTGGTGCTGCTTTCTCACTCTTTTCAACAATGCAAGTGTTACCCCGTGTAGGATTTTAAATTACTTTCTAAACTTTTCCTGGTTGTTCTCGTGTGATCTTTGTCCCTTTCCTCTGGTGTATTCTTGGTCCACTATGTACACATACTCCTGTCGTTGTTACAATTTCTCCTTCATCCAACAGATTCCAAATTGTGATAGATAGCGTGTCGTCCTGGGCTAATATTCACGGCTTAAAGGTCTCTCCAGGTAAGATTTAAGCTGACTTTTACTCCAAAGATGTCATTCCTCGACTCTCCTTGTCACTATGCAAATCCGCTTCTGTACAAGTATAATGCAGCTGGCAGCTGATCATTGGCATCAGCTGATCTAATGCTTCTGAAATTAATGTTCTGAGGCCCTTCCCATCCCTTGAACTTGTCCCACAATTCCTGGTGAGTTGATAAAGCGCACTCATGTTTGGACTCCTCTTGTGCTGTCTAAACTAGACTATGGCTGCCCCACCCGTTCTCTGCTATTCCTTCTACTGTCACCTAGACGCTTATGTGCGGCCTCTGGTGTCTGGGGCCCTGGTCCCTATGCAGAGGATATATGCACATACAAATCACAATAGCGTGATGCATCAAATGAACAAATCCACAAGGGCCGTGACGAGGATTCGAACCTGCAAGCCGAGAACATCCCAGACGCTGCCTTAATCGACTGAACTACGATATGGTCAAGGAAGGTAAAGGAATTATCACGGGGAAAGCGCCAAGCCATTACGACTATATAGCACTGGGAAGGGGTCAGGATTAGGATTTGGGATGGGAGGGGGGGGGGGAGGAATGGTGCCCAACCACTTCGATTGTCGGGGACATGGTCAAGGAGTTGAAACCGAACTTTCAACAGTAGAACATGCAGGATCCTGACGCCTCTCCGAGGCACAAAGTAGGGTTTTACACAACTCCCCCCATGCACTCGAGCTATGTCAATAGGCCGTTCTCCCTCTTCGCCCTTACTTCATTACACAAGGAGAACGGCTTTTGTAAAATCCTGGTTTGTGCCTCGGAGAGGCTGCAGGATCACGTTAGTTCTACTGAACTTCGGTTTCAACTCCTCGACCATGTCGTAGCTCCATTAAAGCAGCATCTGGGATGCTCTCGGATGCAGGTTCGAATCCTCGTCACGGCCCTTGAGGATTTGTTCAGAGATAATATGTTTAAACTGGCATTCATCTCAACCGGATCATCACTACCTGTTCTGTCGTAGTTATTTAAGTGGTGAGATTTAATGTTTCTGTGGTTTTCCGCACAAATATAGAATTGGAAAAGGAGCTGTAATGTTCCCGAATGTTCAGGTCTCCAACAGCAGCAGCAGCAGCAGCTAGACTGTACTGCAGAAGCAGATAGAGAGGGAGAGAAGCAGAAACAGCTGTGAGGTAACCTGACTTCCAAAGAGGCCAAGTTCCTACAGGAAACAAATCACCAGAACAATAGGACGGTAGTGCAAGATAGAGAGAATAATTAAGAGGTAGTACCATAAGTTTAAATTTATAAATAAATAAAGGCTAGACTAAAACAGGATTTTTTTTATCTAATGAGTATAGTAGGGGTCTAACAGTAGTTTAAAGGGAAAGAAAACAATCGTTCATTTATTTACAATATGAACTTATGATCAATATAACAACTTGTTTTCTTTCAATAATTTTGTAACAATCCTGAAGTGTATTGTTAAGCAACTCATCATGACTAACATTTGGATCGTAAGATTTTAAATTTTGTCTATATCTGATATAAGACTTAAGGAAAAGCAGTGGTACAGTGGACTTTACTTTGAGTAGAGGTACAGAGCTTCTAGCTGTGCTTGAACTCCATTATATTTGGTTGACTGTTACTCTGTCTGTGTGTTGTTCCACACAAACGAGTATTCACCGTTCTACTTTACCTATTATTCCCATTGACCTCATTTTGTGTGCTATCACTCCATGATCACATTTATGAAATACCTATGTGAAGTCCGTGTATACCACATCTGCACTCTGTTTTTCTACTAATACCTCGGTTATTTTGTCGGAGTGGTCAAGTAACTGCGATATGCATGATCTTTCCACTCTAAATCCTTGTTAACCTGGGTTGTGGAGGTCATGGGTCTCCAGGAAACTGGAGACCTGGAGCCAGATTCCCGAAGCAGTTACGCAAGCACTTACGAACCTGTCCATCTTTTCTCAATCTTTGGCGGCTTTGTTTACACTTATTAAACAGTTAATGAGCTCCAAATCACCAGGTGGCTTTTATAACAATAACAACAGTTAATTGGGAGGTTTTCATGCTTGAAAACTGTTTTAATAAATGTTACCGAAGTCGCCAAAGATTGAGGAAATATGTACACGTTCGTAAATACTTGCTTAACTGCTTCGTGAATCTGGCCCCTGACCCGTGATCACACACTCAAATACGTTTATGTGGGTCGTTAGTGCCACTGGTCTATAATTCTTTGCCAATGCTTTGCTCCCTCCCTTGTTAGTAGTAGGCACCCATCAGTCTCAGGAGACTATGGAGTTGCGTTCTGGTTGTCGATCTGGAGTGGCCTCACCAGGGCGCAAAGCCAGGGTAGGTTGATTGGGGGGAGAAGCTGTTACCCAGGCAGCAGGTCCCCCCCTCTCCACGGCGCTGAAAGTCTCCAATGGAAAGTCATACGCCAATACGATTGGTTCCAGCGCCGTCGCAGGAACTGAGAGTTGCGAGGTTGACCTCGAAAGTGGTGAAGAAGGACACAGGGACCTCCAACCCCATTAGGTTTTGCTCCTCCCTTGTAAAGAGGAGCAAAACCTATTAATTTCAGCGAATCTGGTATCTCCCCTGTGTCAAAGATATTTCTCCCCACTGTGCTACTGGCAATTAGCATGTCTTTATAAATAATAAATAACAAGAGTCTGGACCCGGGGTAAGAGTCCATGTTATCAATTTCTCCTTCAAAATCTGCAAAATTCGAGTTAATGTCATAATTTCATGTGTTTGGATATCAGGCATAAAGATGATGTCCGGATCTTCCATACACACAGAAATCACAATAGCGTGATGTATCAAATGATGCATCTATATCACCTGCGTCTATCCTCTCGAACGCAGGTTCGAATCCTCGTCACGGCAATTGTGGATTTGTTCATCCGGATCGTCCACTTTCATGCTATTTATTGGGATGCTAAACAATTGTTTAAGTAATAAAAAATGCTGAAACCTAAAAACAGCCGTAGAAATCACATTGTTTTGGGGGTGTCAGTAATATCTTTATCATCTGTGTATGAACCTTCACTTGTAAAGAAAAAAAAAAAAAGGTCCAATACATAGTTTTTTTGTGATTTCGCATATATAAAGAAATTTTTTTCTTTCTCTTGAATGGCTTTGTCGTAATTGCATTTCATCAATCTGATATAATTGCTTTAGTCTTTGGTAGATTAATTCAAACTCCGTTTAAATTATTCCATCTTTGTAGGGATAGTTGTCTCCTTAAACATTTTCGTTATTTTCTTCTTTTGTAGTGCCGTCTGCGTTCTCTTTCTTCGTTGGTCCTCTTTCTGGCTCTCAACACAGGAACAAGTTTCAGAAAGACTTTATATTTTTTGGAAGTTAGTTGTTCTATGTCTTGTTTAGGATTTGTATGGCTTATAAACATTCAATGGGAAAATTGTTTGTTCCCTGTATCTTTTCCCAGTCAATCCTTTTATTATAATTTAGTTTATAGAATAACCTCTCTCGCTTGATAAATGTTTTAGGCCTATTACAAGTACTGATGTTGGTTTGCACTTAAATGAGCTTTTGATCTGAGTGTGTTTTATCCAAGATTGTATTGTCGCTGATTATGTCTTCTTTGTAGGTGACGTTCACATGTAGAATATTTTCGTTCCTAGTTGACACTTATCTGCTGGTTAAGTTAAAATTTGTCACAGAATCTAAGTAGTTCATTAGAATAATAACCAAGTTTATTAGATCTTCTTACTAGAAGAATAGAGAAAAGAAAGATGTTAACTCTACTCCCAGTAGAGTTAACTACCACTGCATTTGGAGAGTTAAGAAGCTCAGAGCATATAAGATCTTCTCCTATATAAAGACCTACTCCTCCATGTGACCTATTTACCCGATCACGTCTATATAGATAATATTGTTATCCAGATCTCACTGTCTAAGAGTTCCCATGCATGGGTTTGTGTGAAAGGTCTAAATACTGTTTGACTCGGCGAAGAGGCCCTTTATGAACTGTGCTTTTTTTTTCTATCCCAGTTTTTCGACCTTGAATGTTGGCAAATATGAATGAGGTTACTGTATTTGAGGTAATTTGATGAAATTTTTTCAGGCAGGTCCATTATGTGAGGACATATTGGTTTTGTTCAGACCAGTATTGATTGTTGCAAGTTTACGTGTTGCCTGTTGTAGTTGTAGCTCTGTTGTGGCATATAATTGTATATGTGATTCTAGTATGTAAGTTGGTCTTTCAGCCAGTTCTATACACTCTGTTCCACCATTTATAACCTCTCTTGTCTGGATATAAAACAATTGACTTTCTTCAACGCCATTTTTTTGTTTACCACTCTTCATTTAGCGTTGTCTCTTTCACGTGAAGGTATGGTCAGCTGAGGTCAGCATTTTCATCCCTCAGTGTGGTTTCGCACATGACAGGATGGAGAAATCTACATTTTGATCTTAAGAACATAAGAACAAAGGCAACTGCAGAAGGTCTATCGGTCCATACGAGGCAGCTCCTATCTATAACCACCCAATCCCACTCATATACTTGTCCAACCCGCGCTTGAAACAATCGAGGGACCCCACCTCCACCACGTTGCGCGGCAATTGATTCCACAAATCAACAACCCTGTTACTGAACCAGTATTTACCCAAGTCTTTCCTAAATCTAAACTTATCCAATTTATACCCATTGTTTCGTGTTCTGTCTTGTGTTGATATTTTTAATACCCTATTAATATCCCCCCCCCCCTGTTATGTCCATTCACCCACTTGTAAACCTCTATCATGTCACCCCTAACTCTTCACCTTTCCAGCGAATGCAACTTAAGCTTTGTTAATCTTTCTTCATATGAAAGATTTCTAATTTGGGGAATTAACTTATTCATCCAACGTTGGACACGTTCAAGTGAATTTATATCCATTCTATAATACGGCGACCAAAACTGAACTGCATAATCTAAATGGGGCCTAACCAGAGCAAGCTATAGCTTAAGAACCACACCAGGTGTCTTGTTACTAACGCTTCGATTAATAAATCCCAGTGGCCTCTTCGCCTTATTACGAACATTCGTGCATTGATCCTTTTGTTTTAAATTCTTACTAATCATAACTCCCAGATCCCTTTCGCAATCCGACTTCGCAATCTCAAGACCATCTAGCTCGTATCTTGTAACTCTATCATCATTACCTAACCTCAGAACTTTACATTTATCAGCATTAAACTGCATTTGCCAATCCTTTGACCATTTCAAAATCCTATCTAGATCAACTTGAAGTGATAGTGAGTCGTCCTCCGAATTAATTTCCCTACCGATTTTCGTATCGTCAGCAAATTTGCAAATGTTGCTACTCAAACCTGAATCTAAAATCATTTATATATATTATAAACAACAGAGGTCCCAGGACAGCCCTGAGGTACTCCACTAACAACATTATCCCACTCTGACTTAACCCCATTTATACTAACTCTGTTTCCTTTGGAATAGCGATGCCCTAATCCAAGTTAATATAGCACCCCCAATACCATGAGCTTCTATTTTTTTAATTAGTCTTTCATGTGGCACTGTATCAAAAGCTTTGCTAAAGTCAAGGTACACATCACAATCCTTACCACTATCAACTGCCTCAACTATGCTGGAATAAAAAGTTAGCAAATTTGTTAAACATGAACGGCCATTTGTAAAACCATGTTGCGACTCATTTATTAATTTATGTTTTTCAAGATGGAGACGAATTGTATTTGCAATTATTGATTCAAGTAACTTTCCCACAATAGACGTTAGGCTAATTGGCCGATAGTTTGACGCAAGTGATCTATCTCCTTTCTTAAAAATTGGTACCACATTAGCTACCTTCCATGACTCTGGCACTCTGCCTGACTATTGATTTATTAAATATGGTAGACAGTGGCTCGGAAAGCTCCTCTTTGCATTCTTTAAGCACCCTGGCAAACACTTCATCCGGCCCTGGGGATTTGTTTGGTTTTAGTTTTTCTAGTTGTTTAATTACATCCTCCCTGGTAACTGCTAAACTAGTCAACCTGTCCTCATCCCCACCCACATAGACTTGTTCGGCTGAAGGCATATTGCTAAGTTCTTCTTTAGTAAATACAGATATAAAATATTTGTTAAAAATACTACTCATCTCCTTGTCATTATCCGTTATTTGACTTGTCTCAGATTTTAATGGACCTATCCTTTCCCTAGTCTTAGTTCGATATAACTGAAAAAACCCTGTAGGATTTGACTTTGCTTGCTATGCGAACTTCATAGTTTCTTTTTGCTTTTCTAATCTCTTTTTTAACATTTCTAACCAGTTGTATGAATTCCTGTTCTAAACTGATTTCCCCATTCTTAATCCTTTTGTACCAAGCTCTCTTTTTACCTATAAGGTTCTTTAAATTATTTGTTATCCACTTTGGGTCATTAGTATTCGATCAATTCAATTTGTATGGTATACTACGCTCCTGTGCTTTGTTTAGAATATTCTTAAATAAGTTATATATTAAATCCACATCGAAATCTCCTTTTACGTCACCTATCGCCGGGTTCATGTCTCGCTCCAAGACCGGCCCACACCCCATACCCAAGACTTTCCAATCTATTTGACCCCAAAAATATCTTAGGCTATTAAAATCAGCTTTTCGAAAATCTGGCACTTTAACAGATTTTTCTCCTACAGGTCTATTCCATTCTATGCTAAATCTGATTACTTTGTGATCACTGTTCCCTAGCTCACTCCCTATTTCGATGTCATTAATTTGTGTTTCCCTGTTAACACTAAATCTAAAATATTATTTTCCCGCGTTGGTTCCTTAATGTGTAGTGTAAGAAAGCAATCGTCAATTAATTCAAGAAAATCTTCTGCTTCACTATTCCCTGTTTTGTTCACCCAGTTTATTCCACTAAAATTAAAGTCACCCATGACATAAATACTGTTAGATCTAGATGCTCTAGATATTTCATACCATAGATGCTTTGCTTCCATTCTGTCTAAATTTGGTGGCCTATATATAACTCCTATTATAATATTATTTGCTTTTTCGTTTAATTCTGTCCAAATAGTTTATGTGTGTGGCTCAGTTTTGATTCCCTCTTTGAGACTACATTTCAAATTGTCCCTAACATATATGGCTACTCCCCCTCCTCGTCTAATATATCTGTGTGAAATAGTTTAAATCCATTTATCTGATATTCAGCTAATAGTTCTCTATTTTCTACGTTCATCCACGTTTCGGTAAGTGCAATAATATCTCTTTTTTCTGTGCTGACGAGCATTTAATTCATTAATTTTATTTCTTAGACTTCTACTGTTAGTGTAATATATCCTAAGTGAATTGTTATTTTGAGGCCCTTTTCTTTCCCTGATCATTTTGCCAATTCTTTTCTCCTACGAACACACAACTTTTATTACCGCCTTCCCTAAATCAATTTCCATACCACTATCTACTAACAGTTTAAACCCAAACAAACATCTCTAACCACTGGTTCCAACGAGTTCGCAACAGCAACAACCCCAGCCCTCGATAGATGCACCCCATCACGAGCATACATTTAATTTCTTCCATAGAAGTGTTCCCAGTTGTCTATGAAAGATATTGCATTTGATTTGCAATATCTTTCCAGCCGGCAATTGACAAAAAGTGCCCTCGACATCCATTCATTTCCCACTCCCTTTCTGGGAAGAATGCCACATATGATCGGGATTCCTCCCTTGCTCCTAACTAATTCAATGGCTGTCCTGAATCTCTGTATTAATTCCTCACTCCTAACTCGCCCAACATCATTACCCCCTGCACTAATACAAATAATGGGTTTGTTCCCATTTCCTGTCATAATATCATTCATGTTTCCAACAATATCACCAATTCCAGCTCCCGGATAGCAAACCCTTAATCTGTTCCCCCTATCTCTGGCACAAAACGTTCTGTCTAAATACCTCACCTGGGAATGTCCCACAACCAAAATTCGCTTCGGTACCTCCTTAACTTTCTGAGCAGCCTGAGGGGCCTGCGCTCCGCTGCTGCTCGCTGATTTCCTCGCTGCAGGCGCACCACAGCACTCGTCCTCCAACACGGCAAATGAATTTGCTGTCATTAGGGCGTCTGTAGGCGGCCTTGTCAAGGTCTTCTTAAGACCCCTGTCCTTCACGACTCTCCACGATGAGGTCTCCTCTTTCGTTTCCTCCCGAAGTCTCGGTCGTCGTACCTCCTCCCGCAGGGAATCCATCTCTGCTATCAGAGCTCCAACCAGACTCGCCAAATCCTTCACTAATCCTTCCATTATTGCAATAATAATGTTACTCCAGAGCTCCAGCTAACACAACCTCTCACTGACATCTAAAGCGACATTTTCCTTTCGAAAGTATTTAAACTTAAGGATTACAATGCAGCTACTACAATCCTTTCTATTTCCAGATTATCAGTCTGCATATGGCCTTTACATGTTTGTACTTGTATAGACATTTTAAAGTTGAATGCAGTAGTTAATTTGTTCAAAACATACTTAGAAGGGTCTTTCTGTTCCAGGTGTGTGAGGGCGCTACAGGTGTTTGAAGGAGCTGCAGGTGTGTGAGATGGCGCTACAGGTGTGTGTGTGAGAGGGCGCTACAGGTGTGAGAGCGTTACAGGTGTGTGAGATGGCACTACAGGTATGTGTGCGAGAGGGCGCTACAGGTGTGTGTGAGGGCGCTACAGGTATATGTATTCACCTAGTTGTGCTTGCAGGGGTTGAGCTTTTGCTCTTTGGTCCCGCCTCTCAACTGTCAATCAACAGGTGTACCGATTCCTGAGCCTATTGGGCTCTATCATATCTACATTTTAAACTGTGTATGGAATCAGCCTTCACTACATCACTGCCTAATGCATTCCATCTGTTAACTACTGACACTGAAAAAGTTCTTTCTAACGTCCCTGAGGCTCATGTGGGTTCTCAGTTTCCACCTGTGTCCCCTTGTTCGTGTACCACCAGTGTTGAATAGTTTATCCTTGTCTACCCGGTCGATTCCTCTGAGGATTTTGTAGGTTGTGATCATGTCTCCCCTTACTCTTCTGTCTTCCAGTGTCGTAAGGTGCATTTCCCGCAGCCTTTCCTCGTAACTCATGCCTCTTAGTTCTGGGACTAGTCTAGTGGCATACCTCTGAACTTTTTCCAGCTTCGTCTTGTGCTTGACAAGGTACGGGCTCCATGCTGGGGCCGCATACTCCAGGATTGGTCTAACATGTGGTGTACAAGGTTCTGAATGATTCCTTACACAGGTTCCTGAAGGCTGTTCTGATGTTAGCCAGCCTCGCATTTGCCGCAGACGTTATTCTTTTTATGTGGGCTTCAGGAGACAGGTTTGGTGTGATATCAACTAATGTGTGTGTACTCACCTAATTGTGCTTGCGGGGTTGAGCTCTGGCTCTTTGGTCCCGCCTATCAACTGTCAATCAACTGATGTACAGATTCCTGAGCCTACTGGGCTTTATCATATCTACATTTGAAACTGTGTATGGAATCAGCCTCCACATCACTGCCTAATGCATGCCATCTGTTAAGTACTGACACTGAAAGTTCTTTCTAACCTCCCTGTGGCTCATTGGGTACTCAGTTTCCACCTGTGTCCCCTTGTTCACGTACCCCCCCATGTTAAACAGTTTACCTTTATCTACCCAGTCAATTCCTATGAGAATTTTGTTGGTAGTGATCATGTCTCCCCTTACTCTTCTGTCTTTTAGTGTCGAGGTGCATTTCTCTCCAACCCGTCCTCTTAAAAAAAAACGTCACTTTTGGCTCGTATGCGCACTATGGCCAAATTTGGACGTAATTTGAAATGAAATCGACACACAAAAGTGACGTACTGTTCCGTTTTCTGTTTCAGTCGTCCGGCCGACTCTGTAAAGTTAGAATAGATAACTTTAAATTCACGTTTTTCATACCGTTTTGAAACTTTGAGAATTTCCTGCCCACCTAACCTATCAGAGGACCCTTACCTTACTGTTGTTGAAAAAAAAAAATCCCAAATTTACATTTTTTTTTTCATTTTCAAATTACGTCCAAATTCGGCCATACGGGCAAACGGCCAAAAGAGACGTTCTTTTTAAGAGGACAGGTTGTTCTCGCAGCCTTTCTTCGTAACTCATGCCTCTTAGTTCTGGCTCTAGCCAGTGGCATATCTCTGAATTTTTTCAAGCTTCGCCTTGTGCTTGACAGGGTACGGGCTGCATTCTCGGGCAGCATACTCCAGGATTGGTCTTACATATGTGGTATACAAGGCTGTGAATGATTCCTTACACAGGTTCTTGAAGGTAATTCTGATGGCCAGCCTTGCATATGCCGCAGATGTTATTCTTTTGATGTGGGCTTCAGGAGAGAGGTTTGGTGTGATATCAAGTAATCCTTCTCTCTGTCCGTTTCATGAAGGACTTCATCTCCCATTCTGTATCCTGTGTCTGGCCTCCTGTTTCCACTGCCTAGTTTCATTACCTTACATTTACTAGAGTTGAAATTTAGTAGCCATTTGTTAGACCATTCACGCAATCTGTCTAGGTCATTTTAGTCTCATACTATCTTCCTCCGTCTTAATCCTCCTCATAATTTTTGCATCATCAGCAAACAATGAGAGGAATGATTCTATACCATCTGGAAGATCATTTACATGTATAAGAAACAGTATGGGTCCAAGGACTGAACCTTGCGGGACCCTACTGGTGACTATTGAATATCGCCACTCTGAGACCTCACCCCGCACAGTGACTCGCTGCCTTCTGTTACTTAGGTACTCCCTTATCCAATGGAGTACCTTCCCTTTCACTCCTGCCTGCATCTCCAGCTTTCGCACCAGTCTCTGGTGTGGCACTGTGTCAAAGGATTTGACAATCCAAAAATATTCAGTCTGCCCACCCCTCTCTTGCTTGTCTGATTCTTGTTGCCTGATTGTGGTATTCAGTTAATCCTGTGAGGCATGACTTGCCATCCCTGAAACCATGTTGGTGTTGTGATACAAAGTTCCTTCGCTCCAGATGTTCGACTAGCTTTTTTCGCACAATTTTCTCCATTTGCTTGCATGGTATGCAAGTTTGGGACACTAGCCTGTAGTTCAGTGCCTCCTGTCTATCCCCTTTCTAGTATATCGGAACTACGTTTGCTTCCTTCCATATTTCTGGCAGTTCACCTGTTACCAGTGATTTGTTTTACACTATGGAGAGTAGCAGGCACAGTGCTTCTGCTCCTTCCTTTAGTATCCATGGCAATATTCCATCTGGGCCTATAGTCTTTGTCACATCCAGCTCTAGTAAAAGCTTCCTTACATCTCCACTGGTAATCTCAAATTCCTCTAGTGGTGCCTGGTTAATTATTCCTTCTCTTATCTCTGGAACTTCTCTTTGTTCTAATGTGAAGACTTCCTGGAACTTCATATGGACATATGAAGTTGACATATGAGGAAGACATATGAGAAGACATATGGATAAGAACATATGAACTTCATATGTTAGCAGTCTCCGTGGTGTAGTGGTAAGACACTCGCCTGGCGTTCCGCGAGAGCTATGTCATGGGTTCGTATCCTGGCCGGGGAGGATTTAATGGGCGCAATTCCTTAACTGTAGCCTCTGTTTAACGCAACAGTAAAATGTGTACTTGGATGAAAAAACGATTCTTCGCGGCAGGGGATCGTATTCCAGGAACCATAGGATTAGGACTTGCCCGAAACGCTACGCGTACTAGTGGCTGTACAAGAATGTAACAACTCTTGTATATATCTCAAAAAAAAAAAAAAAAAAAAAAAAAAAAAAAAAAAAAAAATATATATTGAGTTCCTCGCACACTTCGTTGTAATTTGTGGCGAATCTGTCTGCCCGTATCCTCAGTTTTATTACCTGTTCCTTCACTGTTGTCTTTCTCCTGATGTAGCTGTGCAGCAATTTGAGTTGGGTCTTAGCCCTGCTTGCTATGTCGTTTTCATATTGCCCTTTTGCCTCTCTTCTCACCCTGACGTATTCATTCCTGTCTCTCTGGTAACCTTCTCAGCTCTCAAGTGTCCTGTTATTTCTATAGTTTCTCCATGCTGTTTTACTCTGGTGCTTAACTAGCTTACCTCTCTAATTAAACCATGGGTTTCTCATCTGCATTTAATTTTTTACCTTTATAACCGGGATAAACTTTTCTGCTGCCTCCTTGCACTTCTGCGTGATGTATTCCATCATGTCTTGGGCCGTCTTTCCCCTTAGCTCTGATTCCCATGTTATATCCGTTAGGAATTTTCTTATCTCCATGTAATTTCCCTTACGGAATGCTAGCCTTTTTCTTTCAGTTCCCTTTCTCGAGTACTTTAGCCTCTCTTCGACCAGATACTTAAACGTCAGTACACTGTGATCGCTCATTCCTACTGGGGCCTCGAAGTCAATTTCCTTTATGTCAGTCATTTAAAGTGAAGACTAGGTAGAGTCTCGCTGCTTCATCGTTTCCCCTCATTCTAGTGGGTTCCCTGACATGTTGTCTTAGAAAGTATCTTGTCACCACCTCCACTAGTTTGGCTCTCCATGTATCCTCTCCTCCGTGCGGTTCTGTGTTCTCCCAGTCTATCCTTCCTTGAATGAAGTCCCCCATGATGAGCAGATGGGATTGATTTTTACAGGCAGCAGAGCCTGCCCTCTCAATTATGTTATCTGCCATATTGTTTCTGTCATACTCTTGCCTGTGTCGTCTGTCATTTGGTGGAGGGTTCAATATCACTGCTACTACTACTATAGGTCCTCCCAAGGCTGTAAGGTAAAATTTACCCTCCCTGAACCCATGTTGATGAGTTGTCACGAAGTCTCGTCTCTCCAGATGTTACTAGGTTTTTTCTCATAATCTTCTCCATCACCTTGCATGGTATACAAGTTAAGGACACTGGCCTGTAGTTCAGTGCCTCTTGTCTGTCACCCTTTTTTGTATATTAGGACTACATTAGCCGTCTTCCATATTTCTGGCAAACAAAGTGCTCCTGCACACTCTTTCAATACCCAAGGTGAGATTCCGTCTGGCCCAACAGCTTTTCTCACGTCCAGGTCTAATAGGTACTTCTTGACCTCATCACTTGTAATTTCGAACCTTTCCAAGGTCGCCTGGTTTGCTGCCACCTCTCCTAGCGCAGTGACTTCACCTTGTTCTATTGTAAAGACCTCCTGGAATCTTTTGTTGAGTTCTTCACACACCTCTTTGTCATTCTCTGTGTACCTGTCCTTACCCACCCTAAGTTTCATCTCCTGTTCCTTCACTGTTGTCTTCCTCCTGATGTGACTGTGTAGTAGTTTTGGTTCGGTCATGGCTTTGTTAGCTATATCATTTTCATACCTTTTCTCAGCTGCTCTTCTCACACTAACATATTCGTTCCTGGTTCTCTGGTATCTCTCTCTACTTTCAGGTGTTCTGTTATTACTGAAGTTCCTCCATGCCCTTTTGTTCAGCTCCTTTGCTTTCATACATTCCCTAGTAAACCATGGATTCTTCTTTTGCTTCTCTATTTTTTCCTGTCGGGCCGGGACAAACCTGCTTACAGCCTCCTGACACTTTTGGGTGACATAGTCCTTCATGTCTTGTAGGGACTTGGTTCCGAGTTACGTGTCCCATTGTATTCCTTAGGAATTTATTCATCTCATTGTTTCCCTTTCGGTACGCCAGCCCTTTGTTTCCCAGTTCTTTTTTGGTGCAGATAATTCCTAGCTCAACCAGGTACTCAAAGCTCAATACACTATGATCACTCATACCCAGAGGGGCTTCCAACTTAACTTCCCTTATATCCGACTCATTTAGGGTAAATATCAGATCAAGCAAGGCTGGTTCATCCTCTCCTCTCATTCTTGTCGGTCCCTTGACGTGTTGACTGAGAGAGTTTCTTGTTGCCACGACCAGCAGCTTAGCTCGCCATGTGTCTGGTCACCCATGTGGGTCTCTGTTCTCCCAATCTATCTTCCCATGGTTGAAGTCTCCCATGATTAGTAGTCTGGATCCGTTCCTGCTAGCCACAGAAGCTGCTCTCTATTATATTGATGGTGGCCATATTGTTTCTATCATATTCCTGTCTGGGTCTTCTGTCGTTCGGTGGGGGGTTATATATGACTACTACTATAATTTTCTGTCCTCCAGTTGCTATGGTGCCTGAAATGTAGTCACTGAAACCTTCACAGTTCTGATTTACCATCTCTTCAAAACTCCAACCTTTTCTTATCAGCAAAGCTACACCACCTCCTCCTCTCCCTTCTCTCTCTTTCCTCACTACATTGTAGTCCTGTGGAAACACTGCGTTTATGGTTTTCGTTAGCTTTGTTTCTGTGAGTGCTATTATGTCTGGGTTTTCTTCTAGTCCCCCTTTCTCCAAGTTCACTTGTTTTATTTGTAATCCCATCAATGTTAGTGTACATTGCCTTGAAGCTCACTTTCTTCTGTTCATTTTCTAGTCCCCTTCTTGGCGAGCATTCTGCTAGTGGGAAAAGCTGTTCCCTGGGTGAGAAGATCTGTGAGGTGGTTTGCCGGGTCTCAGAGGATTTTGGGGTGGGGGGTGGAGGTGCAAGGGAAGGGGGGACAGGTAGGGTGTGGGTTAAGGAGATGAAGGGGGGGGGACAGGGAGGATACGGGGTGAGGGGGAGGAGGGATAGGGAGGGTATGGGATGAAGGGGGAGGGGGGAAAGGGGGGAAAGGCGAGAGGGGGGACATGGTGGGAATGGGGGGAGAGGTGATAGGGTCAGAATGGGTTGGGGGGGAGGGAGGGTTGGGTGAGCATTGGGTGGGGGCAGGTAGGGTGAGGGGAAGGGAGGGTTTCTATGCAGAGGGGAGTGGTGGTGTTGCCCTCCCCTCTGGTGTTGCTGGGATGCTGGTTGTGGGTTCCCCTATTGTCTCTGGGACTGTTGTGTTGAGGGCTGTGATTTCCTGGTTTGCTCCTCTCTCCCTGCGCTTCCTCCTTGCCTTTGCTGCCCTGGCTCTCTCCTCCTCCGTCCTGTCACTCTGCAGGAATACTTTCTTGTATTCCGCCACATACTGCAGACGACTCGTCCTTTCTAAAATAACCTTTTTGGTGGCCCTGTGTGTGTGTGTGTGTGTGTGTGTGTGTACTCACCTAGTTGTGTTTGCGGGGGTTGAGCTCTGGCTCTTTGGTCCCGCCTCTCAACCATCAATCAACAGGTGTACAGATTCCTGAGCCTATCGGGCTCTGTCATATCTACACTTGAAACTGTGTATGGAGTCAGCCTCCACCACATCACTTCCTAATGCATTCCATTTGTCAACCACTCTGACACTAAAAAAGTTCTTTCTAATATCTCTGTGGCTCATTTGGGCACTCAGTTTCCACCTGTGTCCCCTTGTGCGTGTTCCCCTTGTGTTAAATAGACTGTCTTTATCTACCCTATCAATCCCCTTCAGAATCTTGAATGTGGTGATCATGTCCCCCCTAACTCTTCTGTCTTCCAGCGAAGTGAGGTTTAATTCCCGTAGTCTCTCCTCGTTGCTCATACCTCTCAGCTCGGGTACTAGTCTGGTGGCAAACCTTTGAACCTTTTCCAGTTTAGTCTTATCCTTGACTAGATATGGACTCCATGCTGGGGCTGCATACTCCAGGATTGGCCTGACATATGTGGTATACAAAGCTCTGAATGATTCTTTACACAAGTTTCTGAATGCCGTTCGTATGTTGGCCAGCCTGGCATATGCCGCTGATTTTATCCGCTTGATATGTGCTGCAGGAGACAGGTCTGGCGTGATATCAACCCCCAAGTCTTTTTCCTTCTCTGACTCCTGAAGAATTTCCTCTCCCAGATGATACCTTGTATCAGCCCTCCTGCTCCCTACACCTATCTTCATTATATTACATTTGGTTGGGTTAAACTCTAACAACCATTTGTTCGACCATTCCTTCAGCTTGTCTAGGTCTTCTTGAAGCCTTAAACAGTCCTCTTCTGTTTTAATCCTTCTCATAATTTTAGCATCGTCCGCAAACATTGAGAGAAATGAATCGATACCCTCCGGGAGATCATTTACATATATCAGAAACAAGATAGGACCGAGTACAGAGCCCTGTGGGACTCCACTGGTGACTTCACGAAAATCGGAGGTCTCACCCCTCACCGTAACTCTCTGCTTCCTATTGCTTAGATACTCCCTTATCCACTTTGTGTGTGTGTGTGTGTGTGTGTGTGCGCGCGCGCGCGCGCTACAGGTATGTGTGTGTGGGCGCTACAGATATGTGAGGAAGCTCAGGTTATAATACAGGAACACACTGCAGGTATGATATGTATACAAGTGATGTAGGTTTTAAATCATTGAGGACCACATTGGTTTTATTAACATCAAATCAGATGTTTCGTATCATAGTGCATTAATCATCAATAAAAGAACTTGAAGGGAGATTCTACTAGTCTTATATTATTGATGAAGATGCTGTTGATAATGTTCAAAGACTGACAACGACAGTAGTATCTACTGAAAATGTTTATGAACATTATTATGGAAACTAAATATATTTTCACAAGCACGGTGAAGGTCCAGCGGACATAATATTCAATTATTAAATATTCTTTGAAGTGTATGGTGGTGGTATACGATAAGTTCTTGAAGACCGAGTGTATATTATTCCAGTATATGTGACTCGTAATCATGGAATAATTTTGATAGAGCATGAACAAGTCGGCAGCAAGAATAAAAACATTAGAACAGGAATGAAGGAAACTGCAGAAGGTCTATAGGATCATACCTAGCAGCTCCTATTTATATCCACCCAAACTCAAGAGATCCTACGGCTATTATGTTACCCTATAATTTGTTCGACAAATCAACCCTGTTACCGAACCAGTATTTACCCAAGTCTTCCCTAAATCTAAACTTGTTCAATATATATATCTTGTTTCGCGTTCTGTTCAGGGAAATATGTAATACCTCATTAATATCTCCCTAGTTATGCCCATTTATCCACTTGTACACAATAATCATGTCACGCCCTAACTCTTCGCTTTTCTAGAGAATGTAAATCAAGGTTTTTGAATTTGTCCACTGTAGTATGGCGACCAAAACTGAACTGCATAATTTAAAACTGGCCTAACAAGAGCAAGATCTATAAGAGCCCACGTGTCTGTACACGGTCAATGCCCCACAGAGAAGGCTATTCTTAGCAATGTGTGAAGCACAGCACAACAAACTCGAGCACCTCTCTTCCACCCCACACTCGGCACCCCACACTCGGCACCCCCACACTCGGCACCCCCACACTCGGCACCCCCACACTCGGCACCCCCACACTCGGCACCCCCACACTCGGCACCCCCACACTCGGCACCCCCCACACTCGGCACCCCCCACACTCGGCACCCCCCACACTCGGCACCCCCCACACTCGGCACCCCCCACACTCGGCACCCCCCACACTCGGCACCCCCCACACTCGGCACCCCCCACACTCGGCACCCCCCACACTCGGCACCCCCCACACTCGGCACCCCCCACACTCGGCACCCCCCACACTCGGCACCCCCCACACTTCGGCACCCCCCACACTCGGCACCCCCCACACTCGGCACCCCCCACACTCGGCACCCCCCACACTCGGCACCCCCCACACTCGGCACCCCCGACACTCGGCACCCCCGACACTCGGCACCCCCCACACTCGGCACCCCCCACACTCGGCACCCCCCACACTCGGCACCCCCCACACTCGGCACCCCCCACACTCGGCACCCCCCACACTCGGCACCCCCCACACTCGGCACCCCCCACACTCGGCACCCCCCACACTCGGCACCCCCCCACACTCGGCACCCCCCCACACTCGGCACCCCCCCACACTCGGCACCCCCCCACACTCGGCACCCCCCCACACTCGGCAACCCCCCCCACACTCGGCAACTCCCCCCCAACACTCGGCAACCCCCCCAACACTCGGCAACCCCCCCAACACTCGGCAACCCCCCAACACTCGGCGACCCCCCCAACACTCGGCGACCCCCCCACACTCGGCGACCCCCCCACACTCGGCAACCCCCCCACACTCGGCAACCCCCCCACACTCGGCAACCCCCCCACACTCGGCAACCCCCCACACTCGGCAACCCCCCCACACTCGGCAACCCCCCACACTCGGCAACCCCCCCACACTCGGCAACCCCCCCACACTCGGCAACCCCCCCACACTCGGCAACCCCCCACACTCGGCAACCCCCCACACTCGGCAACCCCCCAACACTCGGCAACCCCCCAACACTCGGCAACCCCCAACACTCGGCAACCCCCCAACACTCGGCAACCCCCCAACACTCGGCAACCCCCCAACACTCGGCAACCCCCCAACACTCGGCAACCCCCCAACACTCGGCAACCCCCCAACACTCGGCAACCCCCCAACACTCGGCAACCCCCCAACACTCGGCAACCCCCAACACTCGGCAACCCCCCAACACTCGGCAACCCCCCAACACTCGGCAACCCCCCAACACTCGGCAACCCCCCAACACTCGGCAACCCCCCAACACTCGGCAACCCCCCAACACTCGGCAACCCCCCAACACTCGGCAACCCCCCAACACTCGGCAACCCCCCAACACTCGGCAACCCCCCAACACTCGGCAACCCCCCAACACTCGGCAACCCCCAACACTCGGCAACCCCCCAACACTCGGCAACCCCCCAACACTCGGCAACCCCCCAACACTCGGCAACCCCCCAACACTCGGCAACCCCCCAACACTCGGCAACCCCCCAACACTCGGCAACCCCCCAACACTCGGCAACCCCCCAACACTCGGCAACCCCCAACACTCGGCAACCCCCCAACACTCGGCAACCCCCCAACACTCGGCAACCCCCCAACACTCGGCAACCCCCCAACACTCGGCAACCCCCCAACACTCGGCAACCCCCAACACTCGGCAACCCCCCAACACTCGGCAACCCCCCAACACTCGGCAACCCCCCAACACTCGGCAAACCCCCCCAAACACTCGGCAACCCCCCAACACTCGGCAACCCCCAACACTCGGCAACCCCCCAAAACCACTCGGCAACCCCCCCAACACTCGGCAACCCCCCCAACACTCGGCAACCCCCCAACACTCGGCAACCCCCCAACACTCGGCAACCCCCCAACACTCGGCAACCCCCCAACACTCGGCAACCCCCCAACACTCGGCAACCCCCCAACACTCGGCAACCCCCCCAACACTCGGCAACCCCCCAACACTCGGCAACCCCCCAACACTCGCAACCCCCCAACACTCGGCAACCCCCCCAACACTCGGCAACCCCCCAAACACTCGTGCAACCCCCCAACACTCGGCAAACCCCCCAACACTCGGCAACCCCCCAACACTCGGCAACCCCCCCCAACACTCGGCAACCCCCCCAACACTCGGCAACCCCCCAACACTCGGCAACCCCCCAAAACTCGGCAACCCCCCAACACTCGGCAACCCCCCCAACACTCGGCAACCCCCCCAACACTCGGCACACCCCCCAACACTCGGCAACCCCCCAACACTCGGCAACCCCCCCAACACCCTCGCAACCCCCCAAAACACTCGGCAACCCCCCCAACACTCGGCAACCCCCCAACACTCGGCAACCCCCCAACACTCGGCAACCCCCCAACACTCGGCAACCCCCCCAACACTCGGCAACCCCCCAACACTCGGCAACCCCCCCAACACTCGGCAACCCCCCAACACTCGGCAACCCCCCCAACACTCGGCAACCCCCCAACACTCGGCAACCCCCAACACTCGGCAACCCCCCAACACTCGGCAACCCCCCAACACTCGGCAACCCCCCCAACACTCGGCAACCCCCCCAACACTCGGCAACCCCCACCAACACTCGGCAACCCCCCAACACTCGGCAACCCCCCCAACACTCGGCAACCCCCCCAACACTCGGCAACCCCCCCAACACTCGGCAACCCCCCCAACACTCGGCAACCCCCCAATAACACTCGGCAACCCCCCAACACTCGGCAACCCCCCAACACTCGGCAACCCCCCAACACTCGGCAACCCCCCAACACTCGGCAACCCCCCAACACTCGGCAACCCCCAACACTCGGCAACCCCCCAACACTCGGCAACCCCCAACACTCGGCAACCCCCCAACACTCGGCAACCCCCCAACACTCGGCAACCCCCCAACACTCGGCAACCCCCAACACTCGGCAACCCCCCAACACTCGGCAACCCCCCAACACTCGGCAACCCCCCAACACTCGGCAACCCCCCAACACTCGGCAACCCCCCAACACTCGGCAACCCCCCAACACTCGGCAACCCCCCAACACTCGGCAACCCCCCAACACTCGGCAACCCCCAACACTCGGCAACCCCCCAACACTCGGCAACCCCCCAACACTCGGCAACCCCCCAACACTCGGCAACCCCCCAACACTCGGCAACCCCCCAACACTCGGCAACCCCCCAACACTCGGCAACCCCCAACACTCGGCAACCCCCCAACACTCGGCAACCCCCCAACACTCGGCAACCCCCAACACTCGGCAACCCCCCAACACTCGGCAACCCCCCAACACTCGGCAACCCCCCAACACTCGGCAACCCCCCAACACTCGGCAACCCCCCAACACTCGGCAACCCCCCAACACTCGGCAACCCCCAACACTCGGCAACCCCCCAACACTCGGCAACCCCCCAACACTCGGCAACCCCCCAACACTCGGCAACCCCCAACACTCGGCAACCCCCCAACACTCGGCAACCCCCCAACACTCGGCAACCCCCCAACACTCGGCAACCCCCCAACACTCGGCAACCCCCCAACACTCGGCAACCCCCCAACACTCGGCAACCCCCCAACACTCGGCAACCCCCCAACACTCGGCAACCCCCCAACACTCGGCAACCCCCCAACACTCGGCAACCCCCAACACTCGGCAACCCCCAACACTCGGCAACCCCCCAACACTCGGCAACCCCCCAACACTCGGCAACCCCCCAACACTCGGCAACCCCCCAACACTCGGCAACCCCCCAACACTCGGCAACCCCCCAACACTCGGCAACCCCCCAACACTCGGCAACCCCCCAACACTCGGCAACCCCCCCAACACTCGGCAACCCCCCCAACACTCGGCAACCCCCCCAACACTCGGCAACCCCCCAACACTCGGCAACCCCCCAACACTCGGCAACCCCCCAACACTCGGCAACCCCCCAACACTCGGCAACCCCCCAACACTCGGCAACCCCCCAACACTCGGCAACCCCCAACACTCGGCAACCCCCCAACACTCGGCAACCCCCCAACACTCGGCAACCCCCCAACACTCGGCAACCCCCCAACACTCGGCAACCCCCCAACACTCGGCAACCCCCCAACACTCGGCAACCCCCCAACACTCGACACCCAGACTATACTTCCAAGCCCTCAACCCAGCGCCTCACTGCAGTCCACACCCGTCATCGCATCTACCTGCCAACACTAGCAACTAGCTCCACTCCCGAGTCCGAAGGTGGACGAGATGA